>NC_083471.1:8740932-9035932 GCF_030014155.1 Tachysurus vachellii | reverse complement strand
ACAAATCACCAAAATATCTACATACAAGACATTTGTAATCCTTGCATGCTTGATCAGGTGTCTCCTCCCCTTCAGGATGCTATAAAACTGGCTTCCTGTTCACAGGCCACTCCCTATTAGGCCTTTCCTGAATCGGTAAGACAAACATTCACATTAATACACAAACCTTTATTGATTTTGCCTTACTTTGGATGTTGCTAGCAGTCACCATGGAATGTGCACCTTTAATGTGACTGCTTCAAAAGTAAAACATACACAAAATAAAGAACTTACCAAACTGTATTGTGTCTTTATTTAATCTGAACTGTGTGCCACATCACATCAACCTCTACAATATGGGTTAGTTTAAGAAAATAAATGTAAAAAAAGATTGCAGTAAAATCACAAAAACCTTTAAAAGCACTGACACAATCTGAATAAAAATGAAAAATCACCACATTCATTTACATCATGAAGCTTTGTTTCAATTTTTAATCATATTACTGGTGTAACAGCTGGAGCAGATCTTTAATATTTTTCATTTGAATAAAAAAATGTTAAAGATGTCATTCTCTTCTCTCCACAACACTTGAACCCCATTGATGTTTCTCCATCTTGTCCACCAGTAAGGAGCTTGATTCCGGCTGCTCTCACCCTGCTCCATCACACACACACACACACACACACACACACACACACAATATCTTTAGTGACTTAGTCATTATATTTTTCTCCATCATTTCTCTGAACAGTTTCAGTGTGGTCTTCTGGTGAGATGATCTATGGAGTAGTGTGTGTTTATGGAGGTTCCTGCAGAAACAGTCCACAGAAACTGAAAACTTGACCTAATGAAGATGGTCATGATGTACAGACATCACAACAGCGTCCTGCTCCAGCAAGAACCTCCTCAGCAGAGACTGATTCACCTAGTAGCCTGGAGGAGCAGACTGTGTTCAGACTGTGTTCATACCAGATGACACTGAGTTCCAGTCCACTCTGGATCTCACTGTAAAAACCCTTCAAGCTCCATCTGATGTCAGTGATGTCCTTCAGCTACTTCACAAAATTCCTGGGGTGAAGTTTGGATTTCTTCCTCCAGCCAGGCTGCATGTTACTGATGACGATGTGGAAACACAGTTTAACTCACTGAACTCGGCTAAAGTATATTTCAGTTCCTTTGTATCTCATTAGACTGAATCATATGATTGGTGAATATCTGATCACAGACAATGGTCAGTATGGTGAATTAGCATCAAGTTTGTGTCATGGTTTATTATGACTGAGACTCTGTGTTTAAAGGGATCCACAGTGTTTCATGTACAAACTAGAGGTCTTCACGGGTCCACTTAGATCCGAAAACCCAAGGTCTGACCCGAGACCCGAGCGGGTTCGGGTCTAAAAGTTTCACGTGTGCCTCGGACACGGGTCGGGTATAATAGCGGCATCGGGTCTCGGGTAATTTAAAATTAATGTGTTTTTACCGAAGGGACCCGAGAAGAGTTGCGCATCTTTCGGGTCCAGTTGGGTTAAAAAAAGATGCCAACGGGTCGGACTCGGGTCTATTTTTTTCGGGTTTGTCTTGGGTCGGGTCTTTCTTAAAAAAAAAAATAATAATAATTATGCACGTCGGGTTCGGGTCAAAAGTGATTCGGGTCACTTCGGGTCGGGTACAATTTTTTTTTTTTTTTTTAAAAGACCCGAGAAGACCTCTAGTACAAACCTTATTGTAGATGTGTTCAGTGTCAGTTAAGTGGATGCTGGTGATTGTATCTTGACTGGTGTGTACGCACATGTGCAGTGTTCTTAGTAAAGTTAATCTGGGTTTACTGGTGTAATGTTTCAATTGTTTCACTGCATTTTCACTATTTTTATTATTATTAATGGTGCTTGCAAAGCATCATTCTTACTATCCTGCATACTCTTCCGGACAAAAATTCAGCGCGTAACTTGTCCCGCAGCTTTTGTCCTAGACCCATGAATGAGGTGTCAAATCGACCGACTCATTTAGGAGAGGTGTGCTATTACTTTTCTAAGCGATCCAAGTACCGGTACTTCCGGTACCGGGTCTCAAAATGGCCTTTTTTCCCATAGACTCCCATTATAAACTTTGGAGGTTTATAACTCGGCAAGCTTTCTAACTATAACTCGGCCAGCTCCTTTAGGGTGATACTCTGAACAAAGTTTTAAATTGGTGTACCGACTGGCCTTATGCAAAATATGCAAAATCAAAAGACTTTTTACAACATGGACATGTGACATATCAAAACACTCAGAACAATGAGGGGAACCTCCTCACGTGTAATTTGGTCATGTGACATCACGTGATTTCACTTGAAAATAAAAAATTTGCACAACATGAACATGTGACTTATCAAAACACTCAGCACGATAAGGGGAACTTGATACGTGCAAGCACCATTCACATTTTCTTCAGGAAATGTATGTTCTAGTTATTATTATTATTATTATTATTATTATTATTATTATTATTGATCAACATATTGTACAGATTTCCATCTTTTCTGTTTATTTACTGTGTTCGCATGTGTGTTTTCCCTTCTCCTTCCTCCCTCTCTCTTGTTTCTTCTTTATTACATTATTTCTTTATCTCTTATTTTCTCCTTCTACAGGAGGTGTGTTTATATGTACAGATATATTTCCCAGTGGATCAGTGGAGTAACTGCTGAATTCTCTTGCTAATTTCCTAACTCAGTCTGAGAGGATGTGAGATCACGTCTGCAGTTCTTCATCTTGATCAGCAGCTGCTCAGTTCTCCGTCACAAGTCCAGTTTAAACCACGTCTTGGTCTGGTATTTTTTTTTTTAATGAAATGTCAGAGTGAATTGTCTCCATTACTTTTGGTTGTGTAAATAAACTCCTTAGAGCAGGGCTTCCTACCAGAGACGCTCACACAAGCAGCCAGAATTCTGCTTCATTTCTAGTTGTCTGTTAAACATGTTTCTTCTCTTCACACATCAGTGAAATGAATCAAATACGACTTACACAGTTTACTGATGTTTAAATAAAGAGGAAAATCTCTAACAAACTGACACTGTGTGTGTGAGAGAGAGAGGGAGGGTGGGAGGGAACAGTTAACAGTGGGGTCTCCGATTTTTGAAAGCCAACGCTGACATAAAATCACGAAAACAAACACGTCCCTAACCCAAATGGGTCCCACCCCTGTATTGATAGCCCCGCCCACACATACATATGTAACCCAGGCAACTAATGGAAAGAAATGTGTCTATCATAGCTTAAGGGAAGAACAATACGATTGCAGATAAACAAGCAAAAATGACACACAAGCATAATCATGCAAAGGATGGCATATATTAGTTCTGTGAAACAAAGCAAAACCAACGTTACTCACCTATTGAGAAGGAAAAAAGCGCCTTGGCATCTTAAATAAAGTTGAATTTCCCGAGTCAATAACTCCTGAGCTAAACGCTGTTACTAGCAAAACGCGGTTGTAGCTGCCTCTCTACATTACTACGATAGAAAAGAGGTGTTATTTGTGTAGTAACAGCGTTTAGCTCAGGAGTTATTGACTCGGGAAACTCCAATCTGTGAATATGCGGCCAACTTCCTGCTCCTTCAGTTCTCTCCAGTGCTGGAAAGCTGATCCTATATTAACACGGGTCCTTCTTCTTGCCTTATCGTAAGCCTTTCTTCACTTTCTTTCTTTGTTTTTATCCTCCATGTCAATGTTAAAACCGCTTTCTGCTAATGTCACACATGCGCACTGAACACTCTCTCCGCCCATATTGACAAGACCCGCCGCTTTCTGCTCATGCTACACAGTTGTTTTGTTTATTTTTCGACCCGACTCAGTTTTCTGAAGCATTTTTCAAAAATCGGAGACCCTACCTTTAAGAAACATACCAGAACTTGTCTGAATATTCAGTGTCGTCCTACTGATCGAGTGACACATCTTCTATGAACCCCTCTGATTCTGTGTCAGATACAGGACTCCTCGCTGTTTGCCGTTGACCCTCCAACTGTTATACATACACACACACACACACACACACACACAAAAAACGCAGCATCTTTAGTGACTTAGACATTATCTTTGTTCAACATTTTCTTCAACAATTTGTGTGCATGTTTTTAACTGAAAAAATTAAAAAGCTTTTACAGTTTTGACAATCACTCTCATTTCTGCTCATGGGTTCTATTTATCTATCTATCTATCTATCTGTCTGTCTGTCTGTCTGTCCTACTGATTCCCTCCTTACTCTCCACAGGACAGAGGCCCTGTTACAGTTTTGTATATGTTTAAAAGTTTCTCTCTTTTTTATGAAAACATGTTTATTCTCTTCACACAGCAGTGAAATGAATCAAATACGACTTACACAGGTTACTGATGTTTAAATAAAACTACAGATGAACAGAATAGTGTAAAAAGGAAAAACTAACAAGCTGACAGACTGCGTGTGTGTGTGTGAGTGAGAGAGCGAGAGAGAGACAGAGAGAGAACAAATAAGAAACATACCAGCTGTCCCCTCTTTTCACTGCAGAACACTTTGACCGTGTCTTTATATACAGTGTTGTTGTACTGCTGCTGCAGCTGATCGAGTGACGTCTCCACTTCTCTGATCTGCTCCTCTGTTCCTCCTTCAGCCTCCTGTACAAGCTGGTCCACTTGTTGCAGTCGCCTCTCCAACTGTTTTACACACACACACATAGCATCTTTAATGACTTAGATATTATCTACTTGTTCAACATTTTCCTCAACATTTGTGTACATGTTTTTTACTGAAAAAAATTAAAAAGCTTTTACAGTTTTGACAATCCTCTCTTATTTCTGCTCATGGGTTCTATTTATCTATATGTCTGTCTGTCTGTCTGTCTCTGTCCTACTGATTCCCTCCTTACTCTCCACAGGACAGAGGCCCTGTTACAGTTTTGTATATGGTTAAAAGTTTCTCTCTTTTTTATGAAAACATGTTTATTCTCTTCACACAGCAGTGAAATGAATCAAATACGACTTACACAGGTTACTGATGTTTAAATAAAACTACAGATGAACAGAATAGTGTAAAAAGGAAAAACTAACAAGCTGACAGACTGCGTGTGTGTGTGTGAGTGAGAGAGAGAGAGACAGACAGAGAGAGAACAAATAAGAAACATACCAGCTGTCCCCTCTTTTCACTGCAGAACACTTTGACCTTGTCTTCATATACAGTGTTGTTGTACTGCTGATGCAGCTGATCGAGTGACGTCTCCACTTCTCTGATCTGCTCCTCTGTTCCTCCTTCAGCCTCCTGTACAAGCTGGTCCACTTGTTGTAGTCGCCTCTTCAACTGTTACAGACACACACACACACACACACACACACACACACACACACACACACACATAGCATCTTTAATGACTTAGATTTTATCTACTTGTTCAACATTTTCCTCAACATTTGTGTACATGTTTTTTACTGAAAAAAATTAAAAAGCTTTTACAGTTTTGACAATCCTCTCTTATTTCTGCTCATGGGTTCTATTTATCTATATGTCTGTCTGTCTGTCTGTCTGTCTGTCTGTCTGTCTGT
Organism: Tachysurus vachellii; assembly: GCF_030014155.1. Lineage (NCBI taxonomy): Eukaryota > Metazoa > Chordata > Actinopteri > Siluriformes > Bagridae > Tachysurus > Tachysurus vachellii. Next base: position 9,030,405 of record NC_083471.1, on the reverse strand, counting down.
CCTACTGATTCCCTCCTTACTCTCCACAGGACAGAGGCCCTGTTACAGTTTTGTATGTGTTTAAAAGTTTCTCTCGTTTTTATGAGAACATGTTTGTTCCCTTCACACAGCAGTGAAATGAATCAAATACGACTTAAACAGTTCAGATGTTTAAATGAAACTTCAGATGAATTTGATGAACAGAATAAAGAGTCTGTAGTTTAAATCTGACGAGTGTGTGAGTGTGTATGTGTGTGTGTGAGAGAGAGAGAGAGAGAGAGGGAGAGCAAATAAGAAACATACCAGCTGTCCCCTCTTTTCACTGCAGAACACTTTGACCTTGTCTTCATATTCAGTGTTGTTGTACTGCTGCTGCAGCTGATCGAGTGACGTCTCCACTTGTCTGATCTGCTCCTCTGTTCCTCCTACAGCCTCCTGTACAAGCTGGTCCACTTGTTGCAGTCGCCTCTCCAACTGTTTTACACACACACACACACACAAACACACACACACACACACACACACACACACACACACACACACACACACACACACACACAGCATCTTTAGTGACTTAGACATTATCTTTGTTCAACATTTTCCTCAAAAATGTGTGTGCATGTTTTTTTTATAGTAATCAAAATTAAAAAGCTTTTACAGTTTTGAAAATCACTCTCTCATTTCTGCTCATGGGTTCTATTTATCTGTCTGTCTGTCTGTCTGTCTGTCTGTCCTACTGATTCCCTCCTTACTCCCCACAGGACAGAGGCCCTGTTACAGTTTTGTATATGTTTAAAAGTTTCTCTCTTTTTTTATGAAAACATGTAGTGTGTGTTTATGGAGTCTCCTGCAGAAGTCTTACAGCTTACAGTAAAGTTTGTTTAGTTTTGTATTTCTTTTTCTCTTGTGTGGCAGAAACTGAAAACTAGACCTAATGAAGATGGTCATGATGTACAGACAACACAACAGCATCCTGCTCCAGCAAGAGGCTGTGTTCAGACTGTGTTCAGTCTGTGTTCAGACTGTGTTCACTCCAGATGACACTCTTACAGTCCACTCTGGATCTCACAGTAAAAACTCTACAAGCTCCATCTGATGTCAGTGATGTCCTTCAGCTACTTCACAAAATTCCTGGGGTGAAGTTTGTGTTTCTTCCTCCAGCCAGGCTGCATGTTACTGATGACGATGTGGAAACACAGTTTAACTCACCAAACTCAGCTAAAGTATATTTCAGTTCCTTGATTGAGACTCTGTTTGTGTTGTTTAAAGGGTTCCACTGTGTTTCATGTACAAACCTTATTGTAGATGTGTTCACTGTCAGTTAAGTCGATGTTGGTGATTGTATCTTGACTGGTGTGTACGCACATGTGCAGTGTTCTTAGTAAAGTTATACTGGGTTTACTGTGTAATGTTTCAGTTGTTTCACTGTTTTTTCACTATTATTATTATTATTATTACTATTGATCAACATATTGTACAGATTTCCATCTTTTCTGTTTATTTACTGTGTTCTTGTGTACGTGTGTGTGTGTGACTGTTTGCCTTCAGTGGGTCATGTGTGTGTGTTTTCCCTTCTCCTCCCTCCCTCTCTCTTGTTTCTTCTTTATTACATTATTTCTTTATCTCTTATTTTCTCCTTCTACAGGAGGTGTGTTTATATGTACAGATATATTTCCCAGTGGATCAGTGGAGTAACTGCTGAATTCTCTTGGTAATTTCCTAACTCAGTCTGAGAGGATGTGAGATCACTTCTGCAGATCTTCATCTTGATCAGCAGCTGCTCAGTTCTCCTTCACAAGTAAAGTTTAAACCACGTCTTGGTCTGGTATTTTTTTTTTATAATATTTCAGAGTGAATTGTCTCCATTACTTTTGGTTGTGTAAATAAACTCCTTAGAGCAGGGCTTCCTACCAGAGACACTCACACAAGCAGCCAGAATTCTGCTTCATTTCTAGTTGTCTGTTAAACATATTTATTCTCTTCACATAGCAGAGGAGACAACAGAAATACAGATGAATTTGATGAACAGAAGAAAATGTAAAGAGGAAAATCTCTAACAGTGAGTGAGTGAATGAGAGAGAGAGAACAAATAAGAAACATACCATCTGTCTCCTCTTTTCACTGCAGAACACTTTGACCTTGTCTTTATATACAGTCTTGTTGTACTGCTGCTGCAGCTGATCGAGTGACGTCTCCACTTCTCTGATCTGCTCCTCTGTTCCTCCTTCAGCCTCCTGTACAAGCTGGTCCACTAGTTGCTGTCGCCTCTCCAACTGTTACACACACACACACACACACACACACACACACACACACACACACACACACACACACACACCGCAGCATCTTTAGTGACATTATCTTTGTTCAGCATTTTCCTAAAAAATGTGTGTGCATGTTTTTTTTATAGTAATCAAAATTAAAAAGCTTTTACAGTTTTGACAATCACTCTCATTTCTTCTCATGGGTTCTATTTATCTATATGTCTGTCTGTCTGTCTGTCTGCCTGTCCTACTGATTCCCTCCTTACTCTACACAGGACAGAGGCCCTGTTACAGATTTGTATGTGTTTAAAAGTTTCTCTCTTTTTTATGAAAACATGTTTGTTCCCTTCACACAGCAGTGAAATGAATCAAATACGACTTCAACAGTTCAGATGTTTAAATAAAACTACAGATGAATTTGATGAACAGAATAAAGAGTCGTCTGTAGTTTAAATCTGACGAGTCGTCTGTAGTTTGTTGTTTAGAAGCTTGTCAACACCTTGAAGAAAAAAGTGACTGATTCAGAAAAGAACAAATGATGTGTAAATAATTCAGATCTAAACAGGAGGTAAGAGGAGAGAAGATCTGGAGAAAACTTCTGCTTCCCTTCTCCTCTTACACACCACTAATCCCCCTGAGACCTGGAAAGTGTGTGATGTCATTATTCCAGAGTGTCTCTAGGATTTTACTCCAAAACCATCAGTAACGACAGTGATGTTTTACAGACTGTGTGTATGTATGTGTGTGTGTATATATGTGTTTGTGTGTGTGTAAACATGTCTGGAAACATCATTGTGTGTTTTCCCTTCTATACAAAAAGCAGTAGAAATAACTTGAGGTAAGATAGATCCTGTCTCGGGGGACATGTGGGTAAAGATTGCATCATATCCTGTAGGAAAAGAAGGTTTATTGTTTGTTCTTCAGTAAAAAGACTCACAGAAAGATCTTGTTCTTTTCTGGAATCTCCAACAGAAAACAAACACAAAACCCAGTTTAAAACACAACAAGAAAATATACATCATGTTTAAAGGAGGAAGCAGATCACATACACTCACGCAAACACACTCACGCATGCACGCACAAACACACACACACACACACACACACACACACACACACACACACACAGTTACTCTTACTTGTTTTCTCATACGGCCTTTATACAGTAGGAATATTCCTGCTCCAACACAGCAGCAGAGCAGAATCGTTATCAGTACAGCCCCCCATGCAGGAAAACCAGGCTTTTCTATAACACAGACACACACACACACATACACACACACACAGTGGTGCTGAATGAAGTGTGTTTTCTTCACTACAGAGCGACTCTTGTCCCTGTGCACAAACTGAAGCTCCATAAATCTTCAGAATGGACATTTATTAAACCCTCCACAGAAGAGCTGTGTATTTAATCCACTGTCTTTAATGTGAAGGCTTTAGTATGAACCAATCCAGAGTTCTGCTGTTATTGTTGTTGTGTTGTGAAGTTCAGGTGTCTGCAGTTCTGATGTCACAGGGAGACACTGTTAATGTGATTGCTGCAGTTACAGTGGAGTTTAATGTGGAGAGAATCAAAATAAAAACACTCAAAGTTCAGAGTCGTAGTAATGAGTCTGTGTAGAAAGACTGGACCGAGAGTCGGACTGCAGAATGCAAAGCCCAGAATGCAATGCGGCTAAAGGACGGTTACAGCAGAGACTCGACTAGTTACAGAGCTACAAGATGGAGAGCAGCAGCAGTTAGTCACAATCGTGGAGTTTTGGGTCATTTAGGAAACAGTGAATCAAAGTGAAAACACATCAGTTTGTACAGGAAAGATACTGATACTAAAAGAATTCAAATAAAATCTATTAAGTCCTGGATGCTTTTGAAGATCACGTGTTAATAAATACTGAATTTATTCATTCTGAGACGATTCTGTCCACTGGCTTCGTGCCACATTTATTCATTCATTCATTCATCTTCTACCGCTTATCCGAACTACCTCGGGTCACGGGGAGCCTGTGCCTATCTCAGGCGTCATCGGGCATCAAGGCAGGATACACCCTGGACGGAGTGCCAACCCATCGCAGGGCACACACACACTCTCATTCACTCATGCAATCACACACTAGGGACAATTTTCCAGAGATGCCAATCAACCTACCATGCATGTCTTTGGACCGGGGGAGGAAACCGGAGTACCCGGAGGAAACCCCCGAGGCACGGGGAGAACATACAAACTCCACACACACAAGGTGGAGGCCGGAATCGAACCCCGACCCTGGAGGTCCACTGGATTCGTGCCACATTTAATAGAATTCTTATTAGAAATCTTAATAATTTCTGCTGTCAGTTATGGAGTGACGTGTGTCCTATAATTCAGTGTTAAACTCTTTATGTTACAGACCACACTGAGACGTACCTTCCACAGACACGGTGTATATCTGAATGTCTTCATTATTCTTGGTGTCCCGGATGGTGTAACTTCCACTATCCCTCGGCTTCATGTCTCTCAGTGTGAGCTCAGGGTAAGTGAGTGATGTTCTGTGTCTGTATTCATCTTTACACTGTAGTGAGTCTTTAGTCACGTTGCAGATCACTTCATCAGCTGAATCACCACTTTTATAAATCACCTCCACTGGCTCTGGTACAGACACCTTCAGCTTCAGATCTTCATCAGACTTCATCTGAACTGGCGTGAACACAGCTGAGAAGAAAATACATGAGGAACTTCAGCTATATTTAGACACAAACATAAAGGCTTACAGTCAGACTGCAGTGTTGATGTGGGGGAAGTTCCTGGTGTTCAGAGTCGGGTTCCTCAGCTGCTTAAGACTGTTTCAGATTCTGACCGTCACCTGCATGGACTTCACACCTGTGACACTGACAGATTTCTGAGTTTTTCAGTAGTTTCTAGTCGACTGCCTTCAACCACAGACCCTCACCTTTAATGTCTCTGATTAAACATTTAGTACATAGGTCACTAACAGGCGGACCGCGGTCCGGGTCCGGACCCAGAAGCTGCCCAATACGGACCCGGACCTACGGCCAAAACAAAAGGTTATGATGTAAAACTTGACGGGGCGCTTCTATTTTCCCGGGTGCAGCTTTTGCAATATTTACGGTAGTGGTAGTGGAAACGCACAGACCAATTGCATGCGAGTTTCAACCAGTGTGTCTCATAAGTTCAGAAACAGTGACACTTATTAAAAGTGGCAATGTGAAACGCCATTATGAGGCAAAACATACAGGTTTTGAACAAACATATCCACTCAAATCTGAAGACAGCGTCCCTGAGACAGCTTTCCCAGGTCTGAGGAAAGTAGCCCTATACATCCTGACCATGTTTGGCTCTACATACAACTGCGAGGCAGCTTTCACTACAATGAACATAATCAAATCTAAATATCGTTCCAGGGTCACTAATGAGCACCTCCACATGTGTATGAGAGCGGCCCTGCCTCCATTCAAGCCCAGGTTTAACATCCTGCCAAACTAGAGCTCAGTTCTCTCACTGAGATATAAAAGGGAAAGTTAAGCAATTTATTTAAACATACACAATTTTCACATTTTATTTATTTTCTCTTGTATTGAAATGTAGCCCTACTTTTATTTATTTAATGAGAGAACTTTATACATATCTACAATCATACATATGCTCAGTTCTATGTTATGTGACAATAAATATTGTCAAAAAGTATTTAAATTGTACTGAATTTATTTGATTTGACAGTCAGGTATTGATTGCTTGCAGATGTTGATACAATTACTAGGCTACTTAAATATATATCACACTAACTAGTTAGACATTATGATCTTCTGGACCTTCGCTTCAAGAAATGTTCTCTTACTTGACCTCTTTAAATTTTAGTTGAATACCTCTGATTTAGTACAAAAAGGTGACAGAATTTAGTGGACTTTAAAGGGACAATGATATTTATTTATTAATAATGATATTTATTTCAGTTTGTATTTACAGACAAAACACACAGTTCACTCCAGGATTCATAAAGGCATCACTTAATGAAAATCAAGGACTTTTCAGCACTTTTTCCAGCACCTATTTTTTATTTTCAAGACCAACAGACAACATATTGAACACCTGAAATGTTTCTCATCTGATCTGAGCCACTTCCAAAAATGTGGTATTTAATCAGATATATATCTGATATCTGGACATCTGACCTACGTCTAAACACACATGTCTGATTTCTCTTGGAATTCCAAGCCATCACAAGGCGTGAGTAAAACTTGCTCACAAAAACAGGTAGAGTTTAATGTTGTATAAAGAAGCAGAAATTCTAGATATCTCTTCCTATTTGAAAGAAAACACATTCAGCAGCTGCTTTTTAATCTCTACCTGGTGAATGTTATTTTAAAAAAAAAAAGCTTCATTCCTGAAAGCTCATAATGTTTCAATGAGGCGATAACTTCACTGTTTTTTCTTTTTTGGATTAAATCAAAAGTGTAACCTTCTCTTGCTCACATACGCGCTCTCTTTCTCTCTCTCTCTCTCTCTTGCTTGCACTCTCTCTCTTTATTATAAATTTTTGAATTCATTGAAATAAATGTAATCTCCTGCTCCTTATTTTTCATTGCAGAACCCCACATCTAATGAGCCATAGATAAATATCAAACAAAAATAACCTTTATTTTGGGGTCTACATCCATCCAGTCATATTCAAAACCTCCATGACAACTTACATAAAAATGATAGCACATTTATACAGAAGCAGAGGGTCTGCCATGTGCATAGTAAAGTTATCACCATCAGTCATTTTGTACGTTTATTAATGTAAACACAGATATCAGATACCAGTCGTGTCTAATGTCGTGAATGTAAACAGATGAGACAAAAAAAAATCAGATATGGTCAAAAGACAGGATCTGTGCATCAAGACTTGCAGTGTAAACACAGCCTCAGTCCCACACAGTGTGTCACTGTTGTGAAAAGCAGCTTTTTTCAAGAACAATTGCTAAAATCAAGAAGATACTTTCTATGAAGGACCTTCAAACTATAATTCATGCTTTTATAACTTCGAGATTGGATTACTGCAACTCTCTTTATTTTGGCTTGCCTAAATCATCTCTCGACCTTTTACAACTGGTACAAAATGTGGCAGCGAGATTACAGACTGGCACCAGAAAACATGAGCACATTACCCCAGTACTTGCCTCGTTACACTGGCTCCAGGTTAAGTTCCGTATTGATTTTAAGTTTTTACTTTGTTTTTAAAGCTTTACATGGCTGCGCTCCCCAGTATATTTGTGACCTCCTCACTCCGTACCTTACCCCTAGATCTCTTCGGTCTGCTAATCAATTCCTTCTCTCGGTACCTTGTGCACATTTTAAAACTAAGGGTGATCGGGCTTTTGCTACGGCAGCTCCAAAGTTATGGAACAGTCTCCCTCTTCATTTAAGATCTGCTACCACTGTACAGTATCATTGAGACGTACCTTTCACAGACACGGTGTATATCTGAATGTCTTCATTATTCTTGGTGTCCCGGATGGTGTAACTTCCACTATCCCTCGGCTTCATGTCTCTCAGTGTGAGCTCAGGGTAAGTGAGTGATGTTCTGTGTCTGTAATCATCTTTACACTGTAGTGAGTCTTTAGTCACGTTGCAGATCACTTCATCAGCTGAATCACCACTTTTATAAATCACCTCCACTGGCTCTGGTACAGACACCTTCAGCTTCAGATCTTCATCAGACTTCATCTGAACTGGTGTGAGCACAGCTGAGAAGAAAATACATGAGGAACTTCAGCTATATTTAGACACAAACATAAAGGCTTACAGTCAGACTGCAGTGTTGATGTGGGGGAAGTTCCTGGTGTTCAGAGTCGGGTTCCTCAGCTGCTTAAGACTGTTTCAGATTCTGACCGTCACCTGCATGGACTTCACACCTGTGACACTGACAGATTTCTGAGTTTTTCAGTAGTTTCTAGTCGACTGCCTTCAACCACAGACCCTCACCTTTAATGTCTCTGATTAAACATTTAGTAAATAGGTCACTAACAGGCGGACCGCGGTCCGGGTCCGGACCCAGAAGCTGCCCAATACGGACCCGGACCTACGGCCAAAACAAAAGGTTATGATGTAAAACTTGACGGGGCGCTTCTATTTTCCCGGGTGCAGCTTTTGCAATATTTACGGTAGTGGTAGTGGAAACGCACAGACCAATTGCATGCGAGTTTCAACCAGTGTGTCTCATAAGTTCAGAAACCGTGACACTTATTAAAAGTGGCAATGTGAAACGCCATTATGAGGCAAAACATACAGGTTTTGAACAAACATATCCACTCAAATCTGAAGACAGCGTCCCTGAGACAGCTTTCCCAGGTCTGAGGGAAGTAGCCCTATACATCCTGACCATGTTTGGCTCTACATACAACTGCGAGGCAGCTTTCACTATAATGTACATAATCAAATCTAAATATCGTTCCAGGGTCACTAATGAGCACCTCCACATGTGTATGAGAGCGGCCCTGCCTCCATTCAAGCCCAGGTTTAACATCCTGCCAAACTAGAGCTCAGTTCTCTCACTGAGATATAAAAGGGAAAGTTAAGCAATTTATTTAAACATACACAATTTTCACATTTTATTTATTTTCTCTTGTATTGAAATGTAGCCCTACTTTTATTTATTTAATGAGAGAACTTTATACATATCTACAATCATACATATGCTCAGTTCTATGTTATGTGACAATAAATATTGTCAAAAAGTATTTAAATTGTACTGAATTTATTTGATTTGACAGTCAGGTATTGATTGCTTGCAGATGTTGATACAATTACTAGGCTACTTAAATATATATATCACACTAACTAGTTAGACATTATGATCTTCTGGACCTTCGCTTCAAGAAATGTTCTCTTACTTGACCTCTTTAAATTTTAGTTGAATACCTCTGATTTAGTACAAAAAGGTGACAGAATTTAGTGGACTTTAAAGGGACAATGATATTTATTTATTAATAATGATATTTATTTCAGTTTGTATTTACAGACAGAACACACAGTTCACTCCAGGGTTCATAAAGGCATCACTTAATGAAAATCAAGGACTTTTCAGCACTTTTTCCAGCACCTATTTTTTATTTTCAAGACCAACAGACAACATATTGAACACCTGAAATGTTTCTCATCTGATCTGAGCCACTTCCAAATGTGGTATTTAATCAGATATATATCTGATATCTGGACATCTGACCTACGTCTAAACACACATGTCTGATTTCTCTTGGAATTCCAAGCCATCACAAGGCGTGAGTAAAACTTGCTCACAAAAACAGGTAGAGTTTAATGTTGTATAAAGAAGCAGAAATTCTAGATATCTCTTCCTATTTGAAAGAAAACACATTCAGCAGCTGCTTTTTAATCTCTACCTGGTGAATGTTATTTTAAAAAAAAAAAGCTTCATTCCTGAAAGCTCATAATGTTTCAATGAGGCGATAACTTCACTGTTTTTTCTTTTTTGGATTAAATCAAAAGTGTAACCTTCTCTTGCTCACATACGCGCTCTCTTTCTCTCTCTCTCTCTCTCTCTTGCTTGCACTCTCTCTCTTTATTATAAATTTTTGAATTCATTGAAATAAATGTAATCTCCTGCTCCTTATTTTTCATTGCAGAACCCCACATCTAATAAGCCAAAGATAAATATCAAACAAAAATAACCTTTATTTTGGGGTCTACATCCATCCAGTCATATTCAAAACCTCCATGACAACTTACATAAAAATGATAGCACATTTATTCAGAAGCAGAGGGTCTGCCATGTGCATAGTAAAGTTATCACCATCAGTCATTTTGTACGGTTATTAATGTAAACACAGATATCAGATACCAGTCGTGTCTAATGTCGTGAATGTAAACAGATGAGACAAAAAAAAATCAGATATGGTCAAAAGACAGGATCTGTGCATCAAGACTTGCAGTGTAAACACAGCCTCAGTCCCACACAGTGTGTCACTGTTGTGAAAAGCAGCTTTTTTCAAGAACAATTGCTAAAATCAAGAAGATACTTTCTATGAAGGACCTTCAAACTATAATTCATGCTTTTATAACTTCGAGATTGGATTACTGCAACTCTCTTTATTTTGGCTTGCCTAAATCATCTCTCGACCTTTTACAACTGGTACAAAATGTGGCAGCGAGATTACAGACTGGCACCAGAAAACATGAGCACATTACCCCAGTACTTGCCTCGTTACACTGGCTCCAGGTTAAGTTCCGTATTGATTTTAAGATTTTACTTTGTTTTTAAAGCTTTACATGGCTGCGCTCCCCAGTATATTTGTGACCTCCTCACTCCGTACCTTACCCCTAGATCTCTTCGGTCTGCTAATCAATTCCTTCTCTCGGTACCTTGTGCACATTTTAAAACTAAGGGTGATCGGGCTTTTGCTACGGCAGCTCCAAAGTTATGGAACAGTCTCCCTCTTCATTTAAGATCTGCTACCACTGTACAGTATCATTGTTTAAATCTGATTTAAAAACCCACTTTTGTATGTTTTAACTCTGCTTGAATGGTGTAGAATTTTATGTGTTTTCTTTCAGTTTGTTTTGGATTGTGTTTTTATTTTTGCACTATTCTTGCTTGTTTTTATTTGATGTACAGCACTTTGGCTGCAGCGGCTTTTGTCTTTAAATGTGCTTTAGAAATTAATAAACTAAACTAAACTAAACTAAACACCCTTACATTCCACATAAAACTAGACGAGGTGACTGTGAGGTTACACTTTTCATATCAGTCAAACAGCCACTTCTGAATTACAGCAGTTTGTGTAAGGAATTAACTCATTAACGATGAACTTAATTTTTTTTTAGTTCATTATAAGCACTTTTAAACAAAACAAGCCATTTTTCAATTTTTTTCATACTTTAAATTTCTAAATGGTTACTTTAAGCACCTTATATGAACCCTGTTACTCTGACATTTTGTAATTCCATCAAACTCTCAAACGCGGAGCTGGACTTAATCCTGCCGAATCACTCGAACCGAAGTCAGGACAGAAAATGTGGAACTGAGACATGCCTCTGTTTTAGATAAACTCCTCCCACATGTGTGACTCTCACATAACTTCTGAATAGAGGTGAAGTCTGTAGTTATGTCTGAGGTCTGAATCCTGATGTGAGTCATTTCAGTATTAAACCCTCACTGTTTGATGAACTTCACTCTCATTATGATCCTAATAATTCACAGTGAAGGTTTTATCAGTAGAAGAAGAGATAAAGACACTTACTCTCTATGACGAGGCGCACAAGAGCGTAGTCTGAGTCTCCACATTCACATGCGTACAAGTTCCTCTTACTGTAATCAGCTTCAGTGATGGTGAGAGAGAGATCACCCTTCAGGTATTTATCATGAGAGATATTAAATCCCTTCTCTGCCCAGCATGATGACTGATCACACCGAGCCAGGACAACACCACGATTACTAAGTAAGTTCCATTGTAATAAACCAGAACATCGATGTGTACATGAGAGCGTCACTGGCTGTTGAAGCTTCACCCGTTTAGGACAGATCTCAAGAGCTGAGACAGGAACTGAAAGAGAGAATAAAGTGAGAGTGTGTAGTGTATATTGTGTAGTTATAGTGTGTTATGTGCAGTGTACAGTGTGTAGTGTTTTTTGTGTAGTTGTAATGACACTTACCTGTAGTGAATGTGATTATATAGTTTATAATGTGTATTGTATAGTGTTTATTGTAGTGTGTAGTGTTTATTGTGTAGTAATACACTTACGAGTGGTGAATGTGAGGGTGAGGAAGAAGAGGACACAGTGATGAAGGCTGCAGAGCTGCATGGCTGAGGAGACACAACACCACCATCAGCACTGCACAGGTGGAGAATAAAGCAGGAGACACAAATGAACTCAGATCAACAGTTTATCATGAAACTTGTAATTTACTGAATTCACTCATTTTTACACAAACATTCAGCAGTCAGTCAGAAAATAATGAAATAATAAACACATTTCTAATCAATTCTGGAGAAGTATCTGTGTGTGAATATGTGAGAGTGTGTAAGAGTGACTGTGTGTGTGTGTGTGTGATAGTGAGAGTGTTTGTGTATGTATGTGTGTGTGTGTGTGTGTGTGTGGCTACAGCTTTGCTCAGAGATCTGAGTTACAGATCTCTGTAACCATGACACCTGACAGCAGAAGCCAAAACAAACATCACACACGCTTTAGAAAAAAGAAAGAAAAGCTTCAATGCTTCATAATTAGCTCCAGTTTCTGATAACCAGAGGCACATTAACACACAGGCTTTCACGTATGGGGTCAGAATTGTTTCGTTATTCTGAATAAATATACTGTGATCCACAAATAAATATAAAGAGTTTCACAAATATTTTTTATATCAACAACTGCACAATAAGCAAACCGTAAATATATGTTACACATTTCACAATTTTCACAAATGAAATTCACAAATAAATAAAATGGGATTTGCAAATAAAAAAATATTTATAAAATATATATTTAATTGTATTTATTTGTGAATGGCTTCCTGCTCATTTGTGGATTGCGTTCTGTGCATTTGTGGATTTGAAACATTTCTAACGTCAAGACTTGCACAAGAATCCACAAATAGGTGGACTCCGCCCACGGTCTACTCCAGCCAATCGGAAAACAGTCTCGTGGCGCTGACCAATCATGGCACGGTCTACCTCCAACCAATCACGTTCTGATTTACTCGCTCTGAGGCTGTTCTTCAATGCAGTGTCTAGTTTGCACTCGTTTTTTTTCATCCAGTACGATTCTCTTGTTCTATTTTGTGTGCCCTTTCACATGTAATCAGTCTCATGATTTTTTTTTTTTTTGTCTCTTTGCATTTTTCTCATACTGATACTTTCACTTGCACGTACATGACTTAGCCCTGTGTGCCATCGTTCTACGTTATATAAAGCATTATGGTCGTGAAGAAATTACATTTTATTCTAATGTATACAAGCTGTATAGAGGAATTATGATACCTTGAATGATGAAACCTAAGAGTTATTGTAAGCATAATGCATCCTGCTTCCTTTAGCTTTTACTTTAATAAAGTCACAGGTGTACAGTGAGTTGACACTGAATGCTATTTCACATGAAACTTCTGTTTCTAAATGACCTGCACTTGACCGAATAGTAAGGATAGCATGCATGTTATCTCTATCAGGAGTTTATATTCCAATATTTGTCTGAAAAGGTTCATCTCTGTTTCTGGGCTTTTTATTTTTATTTTTAGTATTTCACATACAGTTGATTTCGAGTCATGAGATTGCGAATAAATCAGAACGTGATTGGTTGGAGGTAGAATCGGACCGTTGTCCGATTGGCTGGAGTAGACGGTGGGCGGAGTCCACCTATTTGTGGATTCTTCTGCACGTCTTGACGTTAGAAATGTTTAAAAACCACAAATGCACAGAACGCAATCCACAAATGAGCAGGAAGCCATTCACAAATAAATACAATTAAATATATATTTATAAATATTTTTTTTATTTGCAAATCCCATTTTATTTATTTGTGAATTTCATTTCTTTCTGTGAAATTTGTAACATATATTTATGGTTTGCTTATTGTGTGTTTGTTGATTTAAAAAATATTTGTGAAACTCTTTATATTTATTTGTGGATCATAGTATATTTATTCAGAATAACGAAACAATTCTGACCCCATATTCACGGGCCAAGCCCAGGGGCCTGTACTGGGGAGGGGCTCATAAATGCACAGGCTTACACGGGCCAAAGCCCAGGGGCCTGCAGTGGGGAGGGACTCACAAATGCACAAAACTTTTTTCATTTTATATTTTTTTGTTAAAAATTTATTTAAACATTTATTTTTTTAGGTTTGCAGATAATAATACACTCATAAATAAAAAATATACAAAAAAAATCATAATTTCTTCAATTATGGGGGGTGTGTTGGTTGTGTAATTGCTGTTGATTGGATAATGGGTGCATCCTTCCATCAACCAGTAAGCAGTGACTGCATGCAAACATATAGTGTGAAAGACGGAAGATTTCAAGAAGCACGAGAGCGGAGCAAAAACAGAAACATGTACAAATTGATAGAACAACACAACCGGCAGCTTTAAAAAAAAAATCCCCAAACTCACAGGATATTTCAAGAATGCAGAAACCAACACCTCTGTAACAACTTGTGTTAGTCAGCTTTTAGAAGATGCTAGACAGAGTGACAGCATGGATCTAAAACGTGCCCTGCATACAATCAAATCAGTGGTAACAAAACAACAGACTTTTCAGAGCACTGCCCTCAAGGTGAGTGAACATTTACACCTGTTATTGGCCTTCATAATGTCTGTAGTGTAGCAGCTAATGTGCACATGGGAGACTTGAGAATGTCAGCCTATCTAACCTGGTGGTGGCGCCGGCGGAGAGTAAGGAAATAAAAACAGCAAGACCTGACACTGACAGTTCAGTTCAGATCTGATTTTAAGATAAAATAGACAGTAATGTGTGAGCATACTTGACCACAAATGGAGCAGAACTGTGTCAGAATAAAAACGTTGACGTGTCGGCTTCAGTACGCGTGTATAAGCACCAGAAACGTCACTTTTCTCAAAGCTATTTCAGACGTGAACTTGGGAACAGAGAGCGTGTGCCTAGATAATGGGTTTTGTATTCTCCTTCAAAAAGGAATAATGTTTTGCTTTACATTTCTGGAGATAAAACCAACAAATTCACAAACAGTTTTAATGATTAGAAACATGCAAGAGAGCTAATAGTAGAGCATGAAGGCTCTGAGACACACTTTAAAGCCATGCTAAATTATTTGCTAGAAGGTGCAGAGAAAGGACTCAGAGCTAAAGAAACAATTTGAATCTGAGCATGAATACTGGACTGAAGTGATGCAAAGGGTGGAAGCAGTTGTTAAATTTCAACTGCTTGGGTTTTCAAGAGCTTGGGTTCCTTTTACAGGTCATAGCTCAACTTTGTTTAAACCCAACAACGGGAATTTTAGAGTTAGAATTTTAGATCTAAAATTTTTTTCTAAAATTTTAGAATTTTAGAGTTTAGAATTAATTCGCCAGTTCGGTCCCTTCTTAATAGCACACATTGAGTTGCAGGAAATGGGTCACCCTGAAACTCATGGGAATGCAGGAAAAGGGGGGGCAGCCCTAGTTGTGATCAATATATAATATAGATAGACAGA
Organism: Tachysurus vachellii; assembly: GCF_030014155.1. Classification (NCBI taxonomy): domain Eukaryota; kingdom Metazoa; phylum Chordata; class Actinopteri; order Siluriformes; family Bagridae; genus Tachysurus; species Tachysurus vachellii. The sequence goes on along the minus strand of NC_083471.1, from coordinate 9,015,009 downwards.
GGGTGAAAAGCAGCACCCCAGAGCAGCAGTATTCTCAAATTCTCACTATTCTTGGAACAGGAAATGAGTAAAAACCTGATGATCTGCTGCTTCCGCTGAGATTCTGCAGAATGAAGAAGATGCACACTGCACTGTCCCATAATGCAACGGGGCACAGAAGAGCTGTGAGAATAAACCATAGAGGAGGAAGGACGGTGACTCTGTTTAAGTGCTGTGGAGATAAACATTGTTCCTTCTGCTTCATCTGTACTTGTTTAACTACACCTGAATAAACTGATAACCTGATGCAGGTTTAAACATAAAAAAGGTTTGTCAGGTATTACGATGTCAAAGGTCATATGAAAATAACAACATGGCGGCTGCGGTTTGTCCGGATTGTGTTCATAATAAAAACATACAGGGGTCTCATTTATAAAGCGTGCGTACGCACAAAACGGGGCTGGAAACGTGCGTACGCCAGTTTTCGTGCAAAGGTTGTGATCTATAAAAAACAAACTTGACGGGAAAATGTGCGCACCTTTAAGCAAACTTTGAGACGTGCGTACGCACATTCTGTGGACAAAGGGAATTGGCGACACAGATGGTGAGGTCGTGAACTGAAGTTAGATTGTAGAAAATACATGTGAGAAGAACGATTATAAGAATTAATGACATTTAATTTTCACCCCATTTCATACGTTATATCCACATTATCATGAGGATTAAATCCAACAGTGTTATTTGTGCCGATTGTTTTAGGCTATATACATCTAGTAAAATCCAAACGTAATTCAAATTGTATTAAAAATAAAATAATAATTATAATGATCAGTGCTACTCCGTCCAGGGTGTATCCTGCCTTGATGCCCAATGACGCCTGAGGATAGGCACAGGCTCCCCGTGACCCGAGTAGTTCAGATAAGCGGTAGAAGATGAATGAATGATTCGGGAGCGCAGGAGGAGATGGCGCGACTACATGTGATACAAAATAGCATGAAATACCCTTTTATTAGAGAACTGCAGAACACAGTGTAAAAACGAAATATTTTCCTTAATGTACATATATCATAAAATGTAAAAGTCTGCAAATACAGTCATGAAGCACAATCGCTACTCATCATCGGTCCTAACTATTACGGTGTTCATTACAAAACCGTCATGAAGAAGCATGTGTTCACTATAACATTTTCGTCTTTCGTCTTTCGTCATTTTCGCCCACAAATTAATTCTGTGATTTTGACAAGGTGGTATGTAATGCTTCATGATGGCACTGCTGGCATTGTTGGAGGATTACGCCAATGGCAGAATAAGGAGAGAACGAGTTTTCAGGGACCATGATGATTTCCTGGCTAATAAGCCGATTTAGATTCCCTAGAGCTGTGCTCTTAGATCTATGTGTTGAATTGGGTCCCGTATTAGAGAGGGCAACACGCCGGAACCATGCCATCCCAGTCCAAATACAAGTCCTCACCACTCTATGGTTCTTGGCAACCGGCTGTTTCCAGCGCGAATTGGCAGACAGGTAAATTATTTATATAAAAAAAAACTATAAGTAATCCTCAACTTTGTCTCTAAGACCTTTTTGTATATGAAATAATTCTATTGGAATCTATCATCTCACCCTATAGGTCTGGTATATCACAGCCGTCCCTGAGTGCCATAATATCTGTCGTTTTGAATGGTAGCTATACTTAATATGGGTAGTCGATACATCAGGTTCCCCTACACTGTGCGAGAACAGGCCAAAATTAAAATGCAATTTGCAGCAGTGTCTGGTTTCTCAAATGTAATCGGCGCAATTGACTGCGCTCAAGTTGCTATAAGGGCACCATCTGAAAATGAATTTGCTTATGGTAATAGAAAGCAAGTGCATTCTATTAATGTGCAAATCATATGTGACTCCAACATGACCCTCACAAACATTGTGGCACGCTGGCCTGGTTCAACACATGATTCCTTTATCTTGACACATAACAGTGTAGGGAACAGACTAAATGCACGCGCAGTACGTGATGGCTGGCTTCTTGGTGAGTTTAACAATATTAAAAAGTAGAAACTGTAACAATTTTGTTTTTAATATAATTATAACAATGTTGCTTTTAATATAATTATAACCTGCAGGCGACAGTGGCTACCCCCCTGAGACCTCCTCCTCACCCCATTATTAAACCCGCAGAGCGCAGAGGAAACTCATTATAACGAGGTCCACATCTCGTGCCCGTGCAGTGATTTGCATTGACTATTTATGGTTAAAAATGGGCGTGTACAGGGCGGGATTTCACGTACGCACATCTGTGGGTGATCTGTGATTTATAAAGGGAACATTGCTTAGAGGAGTGCGTACACACGGTTTTGTAAATCGGAATTTTTTTTGGCGTACGCCATTTTTGGCTTTTGGGCGTACGTAAACTTTTAGTAGGGATCCTACGCACAGTTTTATAAATGAGACCCCTGATCAGTGGCCGAGCAGCACGTACTGAATCACTCACAATAGACACTGAATCACTCGCAAAAAACACTGAATCACTCGCAGTAGATATTAACACAGTAGGGGCGGTGCTAAGACGGCGGGTTGAGCAGTCGTGTTTTCCGAGGCTTGTGATAGTTGTTCCCAAAAGTTTGACTAAAGAGAGTAATTCCAACAGCTTATGTCAAGATGTCTGCATAAAAACTGATTAAACCTGCCAAGTTGAAATGACCCCAAAGGTAAAGTTCTGACGCCTAATATCGAAAAGAAAGATGAAGAGAAACGGGACCAGAGAAACGGAGCACGACTACGCGATGGAGGTTACTGTGCTAAATAAAAGAGAACGTAAACCTCCGGCGGAAAAAAAGAGTTAAGCCAACAGCCGAAAGAGAGAAGATTGAGATTTCTAACGAAACCATTCTGGAGGCCATTTTAAATCTGGAAAAGAGGGTGGACGAGAAGTTGGCGGATTTAAGTGAAAAAGCCAAGCAGGCACGGGAGCTCTATCTAAAGCTACGGTTCACACAGAGACTGAGTTACTAGTAGTAGTTCAATTTGTGTTTTACTAGTTCTCTTCGTCTGTTTTTTTGTTTTGTTTTAACGTTGATGATTAAGGACAAAATTATTTTTAGTTCACTGAATGTTCGGGGCTTAAAGGACATTGTTAAAAGAAAAGCTGTTTTTTTATTTTGTAAAGGGCAAAAGGCTAACTGTGTTTTTCTACAAGAGACTCATTCTTCAGATTTGGATGCTTCTTTTTGGACTAATCAATTGGGTGACAAGATATTTTTCAGTCATGGTTCAAATCGTTCTGGAGGAGTGGCAATATGCTTCAATAAATGTCCTGTAGAAGTCATCACTAAGCGGTCACTGGTTGATGGTGGTACTTAAAATTGATGTTCTTTTTTTTATTTTAATTAATATTTATGGCTTTAACAATGCAGCCCAAAACCAAAAATTAGTTGAAGATACTGTATTTCAATGATAATTTCAGGAACCAAAGTTTTGTACCCATCTGATAATGTTTTAGTTGGAGGGTATTGGAATATGGTTCCAGATTATTGGAAAGATAGATGGCCTCCTAGACTTGACAAGGGGCGGTTCAATATAAGTGTGGATTCTTTGAAAACAGAAAATAATTTGAATGATGTTTGGAGATATTTAAATCCTGAAGTTGAAGGTTTTACATGGTTTAAACCTAATGGGGAGAACAAATCTAGAATTGATTATTGGATGGTCAGTGACAACATTTTAAAGTATACTTCTCAATCTACAATGTCTAAAGCGCCACTAACGGATCATTGCTTTATAGATCTTGTTTTAGAACCTAAATTTAAGCAAGAAACAAAGGTTACTAGAAGTTCAATGCCTTTCTTTTACATAATGAGGAGTTTTGCAATAAAATCAAAGAAGTAATAAGGGCTATAGAGAGAGATGATTCTTTTGATTGTAATATAAGTAAATGGGAATTCCTTAAATTTAAAATTAGGGAATTTTCTATTACTTTCTCTAAGAAACTAAACTAAACAAAGAAAGAAGGGAATATGAAAGGAATTTGTAACAAACAAATTTTGTTGTAACAAACAAATGGGAACGGAGAGCGTGTTGTAACAAACAAATTTTAAATAATTATGAAAAGGAGAAGGTGATGGAGCTTCAATGTAAATTAGATTTTTCATTTGTATCTCGAGAGGGCACAAGGTGCTTATATAAGATCCTGCGCCAAGTGGACTGAGGAAGGCGAAAAGAAATCTTCATATTTTAGTAATTTAGAAAAAAGCAGACAACAAAGAAATACTATAAGTAGTTTAATGATCCAAGAAGAGGAATGCAAAGATTTTAGAAGAATCAAAAAAAGAAGTGTTCCAGTTCTATTCAAAACTTTATTCTTCAGATTTCTCCTCAGATTAGTCAGATCTCTTTTTTGTTAAAATTCAAAACAATATTCCACGTGTTGAGAGCTTGTTTAAAGTCTTATGTGATTTAGATCTTAAAATTGAAGAATTGGATTCAGTGGTGGAGAGAATGCCTTTAAATAAATCCCCAGGAACAGACGGGCTCTGTAATTTTTCTGGGGAGATCTAAGAAAATTATTATTTAATTCCCTGTTAGAATGTATTGAAAGAAAAGAACTGATAGAAAGTATGAAAAAAGGCTTAATTACATTGATTCCCAAAAGTCGCAAGGATAAAAGATTTTTAGACAATTTGAGGCCTATCACTTTGCTTAACACAGATTATAATTTTTGTTCTGGGGCTATTGCTGCAAGGCTAAAAAAGGGTATTTCTACTATAATTAGTGAAACACAATCTGGGTTTATGGGAGGAAGGTCAATCCATAATAATATTAGATTGGTGTTAGATCTAATTGAATATAGTGATGTGGTTCAAGGCAGTGGGTTTCTTATTTTCCTAGATTTTTACAAAGCATTTGATGTGGTTGAACATCCATTTATTTTGAAAACTTTGCAGCATTTTTGTTTTGGAGTAAGATTTATAAATTTATTTGAAATGTTATACAACGGAATAAATAGCTCTGTAGCTCTTGGTCATGGAACCTGCACAAGATTCCCAGTTAAAAGGGGGATTCATCAAGGATGTGGTAGCTCACCATTGCTATTCATTATGGTTGCAGAGCTTTTATCTATATTGATAAAAAATAGTGGTATTGAAGGTTTAACAGTGTTGAATAGGCAAATAATTATAAGTCAGTTTTCTGACGACACAACGTTGTTTTTAAAAGATAAACACCAAATTCCACTAGCCTTAAATGCTGTTAGTCAGTTTTCTAAAGCCTCAGGGTTACATTTGAATCTTAAAAAATGTGAAATGTTAACATTGCATGACTTCCCGTTACAGTCATTATTTGATATACAAATCAAGAGGGAAGTTAAATATTTAGGGATAATTATTTCTAAAGATACAATAGAGAGTAAAAATGTGTTGAATAACATAGATAAATGTAAATATACACTCTAAAAAACGATTCGTTGGCTGAACAACCATTACTTTTAAAAATAAATAAACTAAACACAAATAACAAAGTAATTTTAACTTTCCAACCTCTACTTAGCATATATAGTGTCTGTAACATAAATATATAAGTTACAAGGTGAACCTAAGTGTATGCATAAATATAATGAAAAAACATAAGTCACGTCAACTAGTATTAAAATTGCATCAAAACTAAGTAATTATAACATAATATTTTAAGTTTGACTGTGAGCCACGTGATATGCAAATCTGGAAAAAACTGGAGCCATTTTGTGACGCACATGTGAAGACGGTGGAAAGAGGTAAGCTTAACTTTCAATAAACTAAGCAAAATATTCGATTTTGAGGTTTTGAAATTAATAAACACTTGTTTGTAGTGTTAGATGAAGATATTTTCTGAAACGAAAGAGACGAAGACGCTGAAAAGAGGTAAGATTTGTCGTTTTAACGTACATTCGTTTATTTGTGTTTGTGTTTGCGTTTGTGGTCAAGAAAGAAACTTTTTTAAATTGAATTTCTGAATTGCTACAAATTTAGCTTCAACAATTAGAAACGTGTTACTTGAATACTTGTGAAAGTCCAGTTTGTACAAGTAAGTTATTGTATGAAAGGAGGAACGAGTGTGCACGCGATTGTCCGCCTAAAAGCAGTGTGCCTCCATCGAATGAATGTTTTAGTGGTTAATTTGTTTATTTCAGAGGTATATGACCATGTATCGCGTTGGCATGTTTGCATTAAGATAAGGGCGAATTCTGACGAATCTGTTCCCGCCCTGCTCCGTGTAACGCTTTGCAGTTCTTTGTTCAATTACCACCTTGGCTTGAAACTTAACTTTTCTTATAATAATGAGAAACTTCTACGCATGCGTAAATGCTCAGCAGAAGGGCGTGACACGCTTCCGACATCCGCTGGTCTCAGCATAGCACATTATGCAAAAACGTGATCTATTAATATCTTTAAATAACAGTATTGATAAATTACCAGTATATGAGTATTTTGCCAAAAAAAGGTGATGCGTCATTAGTATATACAATCTTTTACTGAAAAGGTCTATGCTAGTAAGACTCTGCAATGTCTTGCCTATTCATACTAAATATAAAACTTTTTTCTCTTTCTAGCTCAGAGCAAGAAAGTGTTGCAAAGGGGGCAGCATCAAGGAAGTGTCCTGTTTGTTTTTTTGTTCAAAATTTGTTAATTTGACACATTTGTTGTACATTCATGATGTGTGGTTTTAGGCTTCACCATTGTATTGCAGCCTGTTTCAAAAAATAAAGTGAAATGCTTTATTTTGTGTGATTTGCATGTGTAATTTATTTTAGTGAAGTGACATGGTGACCCATACTAGGAATTTGTGCTCTGCGTTTAACCCATTCAAGCAGCAGTGCAGTATGCAGACCAATAGCTGATGATCTAAAATAACTTAAAATTTTACATTGGTTCAACTCAATTAATTATCTTTTTTTAACATAAATGAGCTTAAATTTTAAGTTAACTTAACTTGCAGTTACTTAGCAGATTCTACCATGTTACTTATATTTTTAAGTAAACAATGTTGAGTGTACCCAAAAATTTAAGTACATATAACAACAGTTTTCTTGTTAATTTTAAGTAATTTTTTTCCAAGTTGAATTTACTTAAAAAGTGTGATGCAAAAATGGTGCATACGTATTTTAAGTAAATCCAACACATCATTTTTTAGAGTGTATACTAAATAGATGGCTACAGAGGGATCTTTCAATCTTTGGAAGAGTTCTTTTATCTAAAATGGATAGTTTGTCCCGATTAATCCACCCAGCCTTCTCCTTGCCCATTAAATTAATAAACAGAGTGAATTTTTATTTTATTTGGAGGAATAAATGTCATTATATAAGAAAGGATGATATGTTTAAAAATTATGCAGAAGGTGGTATGAATGCGATTGATTTTGACATTATGAATGGGGTTTTAAAACTGAAGTGGTTAAAGTCCTTTATTCAAAATAGTCACTCCTTTTGGTTTATTGTCCCCAATGCAATTTTTAGCAAATTGGGTGGAATACAATTTTTTTTTATGCTGCGACTTTGAGTGTACCTCGCTACCAGTTAAACTTTCAACCATTCATCAGCAAGTGCTGCTGTATTGGAAACTATTGTTCAAACATAACTTCACTCTTCACAACACTCCAGTTTGGAATAACAGATATATAAGATTCGGCAGAAAATCTGTATATTTTGAGGAATGGAAAGCCAAAGGGATTTGGGCGGTGGCCCATTTCTTAGATGATAATGGAAATTTGGTGCTGTACAGAGAATTTTGTAAGAAATACCAACTGCAGTGCTCTGTTAATGTTTACAATAGAATGATTAGAGCTATTCCAATTGTTGTAAGATTAATGGTTAGAGAAGACATTTTGATCTCCAAGGTCGCCCCAGAATTGAGACAGCTCTCCTTAGAAGGTTTTGACTTTTGTGACAAAAAATGCACAAACAGAGTCATTAGAAAACTAATTTTACATGCTTATTATCCAAACCCTATTACACAGGACTACATGCTTAAGGATTTTGATAACTCTGAAATTAAAAAAATAAGAAAAAAATATTTGTCTTTCCCCCTCCCTCCTAAAGCTAAAGAGTGAATTTCAAATTGAATTTCAAAATTTTAAATGGGATTTATCTCACCAACGAATTTTTAAGATTGAAATTTAATCTTGATCAGGGTTTTTCCTGGGTCAAAATTGTCTTCAGTGGTGGCTGATTGACATGGTTATCCACACACAGCAAAGAGCACCCTAGTACCCACATGATCCGCAAGCCCAATATTGACAATAAATTTTAAATTTAAAATTAATACAAACAGTTTGTGTTTTTTCTTATCCTATTTATTCATCTCACTCCAGTCTAACTTTAAACTAAATGATTTTATAGGTAATTTACTCAACATTGTTATAGGCCTATACCTACTGTGGATCTTTAAGGCTAAATTTTACTATTTTAACACTCTTGCTAAATGGGGTAAGCACACTTACTTTCTCATTTCAGATGTGTATGTTCTTCTAAGAAGTAATGATTTGTATACACCGATTCAGACACTGACGGGCAGACCAATTGCTTTAACCATTCATTATAATGAATCGGCTCAAAGGAGTCATTAGGTCGCGAATCAGACTTTAGCGGACGTGTTGTGTGGGAATCCTGGCTGTTAGGCCATCGCGAAAGATTTGTCAACACACACACACACACACAAAACACTTCATAACTGGATAGATTTTTTTTTTGCGTTTATTTAAAGTTATGTCAGCTGCATGTGCGGATTGCTTGTCACAAGTTGTAAGAGAAGATAAGGCTACTTTTTTTGACTGCAGTTAACACCCAACGGTAATTCAGCAAAAATATTCCCCGAATGCACCACGTGAAACATGGATTCGGTCTTCCGAGCTTTGGGATCAGTTGATTTTGATGCGAGGGAGAGAGCAAAGACGGAAGACGGAGAGTGCCCGCGCGGGGGTGGGGCGGTGTGCTCGTTCTCTCCGTCACTCCGTCAGTAGCCTGCTTCACTCACAAAACCTAATTACACATAAGGCTTTTGCGGGACAAAAAATCGTTTTGGCGGCCGCGAAAAAATTTTCAATGTAGGAAAAACCCTGTTGATGTGAATAATTGTGTTTTTTGTGAAACAAATATTGAAAATTTAGAGCATGTGTTCTTTTTTGTGATATGGTGCAACCTTTTTGGAGAGATATGCAAAGCTGGTTATGGTCTAGGGAGGTTGAACTCCCTCCCCTTACTGTAAAGATAATTAGGTTTGATATTTTTTTTGGAAAACAAAGAGTTTGATTTTATTTGTAATTTTTTTGTTATGTCTTGGGAAGTTTTTCATTCATAAGTGCAGATGGTTTAAATCTAGACCTAACTTTAACCAGTGGATGAATGAGTTTAAACTCTTGTGCGAATCCTTAAAATTAGTTAAACACACAAAAGCCCTCAAATTGATTTCTCTGTTAGACAGAAATAAACTCATTTAAAATAAAGCCCTTTTTGATTTATTTTAATACTTATATACTAATTAGTTTGATTTTATTTATTTATTTTATTTTATTTTTTGTCAGTTTGTTTTATTGTGATCTCTGTTTGTTATTGGCTATGCTCAACCTATATGCTCAACCTACAATTATTGTAATGTCACTTTGTGATGTGATTATGTACCTTGTTTGTTTGTTTGCTTATAATTGGTTACAATACAAAAAAATATATACCCGGAAAAAAAAGTTATACCCGGAAAAAAAAAGAAAAAGAAATTAACACAGTAGATGGCGGCAGTGAGTGATATAGTTAAAGCGGAAGCGAAAAAAAAACAGATTCTGGACTTTTGAAGCAGCAAAAAGTAAAAGTCTAAGCGCTAATATTGATCCTTATAAGCAGTTAAACACAAAGAGCAGAAGTAAAGATAAAGCAGATAAAACACACCGAAACCGAGCTGATCGTTCACCATTAAAATAATCACACTTCACTTACATTACAGCTCTGTATCAACACATTCCTGTGTGTGAACCTCAATCTGCAGTGTATAATACTGGAATATCTGTAATCAACTCACCAGGAGAAGAGCTTTACTTTTCTCTCGCTTTTGTCTCGATTAAACTACAGCAAAACACGGCAGGCACTTATTTCCAGGGATTTCAGAACAGCGTAACAGATATTGCGTCATCGGGTAGGCGTGGCCTATTTGATAATCTAGCCCTATCCCTAACCATAACCGTAGTATTTGGTTGTTTATTTGTTTTCTAAAATAAATCTACCTGTATAACTGTTTTGTCCTTCGTAGTATGCTATTTTTTTTAAAGAGATCGTTTTTCCAAGACCTCCGGAAACACGCCCACTTTAAGTCGTGGTAACGAAACCTTTGGAATTGAGTGAATGCCAGAAAATCACACCCTGTTCTCCAATTTCGCTTTCGTACATCCGGTAACGTCATCACTCTATGGCTGTGTGTGTGTGTTTGTGTGTGTGTGAGAGAGAGATAAAGAGAGACAGAGAGAGAGAGAGCGGTACACGTTCAGCTCACCTCTTGGCAACAGTACCGTAGACTATACGATAACAGATTTAGACCCTTTCTATTTCAGCGCATTCACAGCCAAATTACTGTGGTCATTACCAGGACAGTAACTAACCCCACTACACACAGCTCAGTAAGCTGTACAACATCCAGAAACCATACAGATGGGCCCAAAACAGCACAGAAATGTTCCAGAAAGCAAACAGGTAGCCATGAAATTCAAACACTATTAGACACCTTTCTAGACCCAACATACACTCACAGTAACTAAGGCATCAGTCTTGCAGTTAGAAAAATAAACCATGTTTTCATTAGAACTGCACAAATTAGTCAATGAAAACAATTTAGAAACAAACCAAAAAATCCAACTGATGATAAGTAGTTTGACATAGAATGCCAAAATATTAGAAATAAATTAAGGCAATTATCCAATCAAAAACACAGAGATCCTAAGAATGCATTATTACACCTTTGTTACTGTGATACTTTAAGACTTTATAAACGTACACTCAGAATCAAAAAAGCCCAATATACACATAAACAACTGGCATTAATAGCTTCTGGGAGCACTGGAAAAATCTAAATAAATCTAAATATGAATTGGCAATACAAAATGGTGACATATGGATCAGTCACTTCAAATCAATTTATACTCCAAATAACAATAACAACAAAACAGAACAAAACACTATAATTAAAAATGTAAACACATTAGAAATGGCCATAAAAGACATGGAATCTTCTGGACTCCCCATTACTGAGCAAAAAATTAGTCACTCTTAAACCCAAGAAAGCAAGTGGACCAGACGGCATCCTTAATGAGATGATTAAATTTACAAGTAAACAATGATTCTGAGTATAGGTTATTTCCCTGACATCTGGACTAAAGGTCTTACTGTATAACACCCATTTTCAAAAGTAGAGATAAATTTGACCCTAATAATCACCTATAGGAAAACACAAACACAAGCACAAAGTAAAATGCAGTGCTATCTGGCCCTAAATCCACAGTACACTGTAGCTGAATAACTGAGCACAGTGACTGAACACCAACACAGAACCACACTAACAAATACACAGGCCATAGAGATGGTATAATTCAATTCAATTCAATTCAAGTTTATTTGTATAGTGCTTTTTACAATGGACATTGTCTCAAAGCAGCTTTACAGAACATAAACATAGAACAGAAGGTAAACATAAGGAGTAGTATAAAGAATTAATATAATAAAAATTCAAGATTTATATAGTTCACAGTGTGTATGTACCTGTATGTATGTATGTATGCATGTATGTATGTATGTATGTATGTATGTATGTATGTATGTATGTATGTATGTATGTATGTATATGTATTTATCCACAATGAGCAAGTCTGAGGCGACTCAGGCAGCAGTGGCAAGGAAAAAACTCCCTAAGATTGGTAAAGGAAGAAACCTTGAGAGGAACCAGACTCAAAGGGGAACCCATCCTCATATGGGTGACACTAGATAGTGTGATTACAAATATACAGTCAAACAAATGTTGTATTGGTGTAGGGATCACATGGAGTTCAGATCTCCTCTTAGTATCACAGAGTCCAACTGGAGCTGGTAGATCTGTAGATGTCTCAGGATTCTCACAGAGTCGGCCTCATCTCAGTGGAGGTCCAACATTTTCATCGCATGAAAGACGATCGGATGGGGAGAAAGAAAGAAGCAGTGTAGAGGGATTAACATATCTGTTGTTCATAAAAATGTGCAAGTCTGATGTAATAGTGCACAATATAATGGGATGTATTATGTGTACGCCTGACTAAAGAGATGAGTTTTTAATCTACATTTAAACTGGGAAAGTGTGTCTGAGCCCCGAACACTATCAGGAAGACTATTCGAGTTTGGGAGCTAAATAAGAAAATGCAGTACCACCTTTAGTAGACTTGGATATTCTGGGAACTACCAGAAGTCCTGAGTTTTGTGATCTCAGAGAGCGTGAAGGATTGTAACGTGTTACAAGACTAGTTAGATACATGGGAGCTAAACCATTAAGAGCCTTGTACGTGAGTAGCAGCAGTTTGTAATAAATTCTAAACTTAATAGGTAGCCAGTGTAGAGATGCTAAAATTGGGGTTATATGGTCATACTTTCTTGTCCTAGTGAGAACCCTGGCAGCTGCATTTTGGACTGTAGCTTATTTATTAAAGATGCAGGACAACCACCTAGTAATGCATTACAATAGTCCAGTCTAGAGGTCATGAAAGTGTGAAATAGCTTCTCAGCATCAGATACGGACAGGATGTTTCTCAGCTTGGCAATATTTCTAAGGTGAAAGAAGGCTGTTTTTGTAGTATTGGCGATATGATTTTCAAAAGACAAGTTGCTGTATAATATAACATCCAGGTCTTTCACTGTTGAGCTACTAGTAACAGAACATCCCTCTAAATGGAAGTTAAATTGTGAGAGTTTCTGTGTACTGGTTTTTGGACCTATAAGTAGTATTTCTGTCTTATCAGAGTTTAATAACAGAAAATTGCAGCTCATCCAGTCTTTTATCTCTCTAAGGTATTGAGTTAATTTGGACAATTTAGTTATTTCATCTTTTATTTCAACGCGTGGCGGCTGGGGACAGTGCTTCTGGACTGGCAGACTGGGGGTGGTGGTCCCTCTGTTTAAGAAGGGGGACCGGAGGGTGTGTTCCAACTATAGGGGGATCACACTCCTCGGCCTCCCCGGAAAAGTCTATGCCAGGGTACTGGAGAGGAGAATTCGGCCGATAGTCGAACCTCGGTTTCAGGAGGAACAATGCGGTTTTCGTCCCGGTCGTAGAACACTGGGCCATCTCTATATCCTCGACAGGTTGCTGGAGGGTCCATGGGAGTTTGCCCAACCAGTCCACATGTGCTTTGTGGATCTGGAGAAGGCATTCGACTGTGTCCCTCGAGGCGACCTGTGGGGGGTGCTCTGGGAGTATGGGGTCTGGGGGCTGTCCGGTCCCTATATGCCTGGAGCAGGAGTTTGGTCCGCTTTGCCGGCAGTAAGTCAGACTTGTTCCTGGTGCATGTTGGCATGCAGGGCTTTGTCACCGGTCCTGTTCATTATTTATATGGACAGGATTTCTAGGCGCAGTCGGGGGCCGGAGGGAGTCCGGTTTGGGGGCCACAGGATTTGTCTCTGCTTTTTGCAGATGATGTTGTCCTGTTGGCTTCATCAAATCACGAACTTCAGCGTGCACTGGGACAGTTTGCAGCCGAGCGTGAAGCGGCGGGGATGAGAATCATCACCTCCAAGTCCGAGGCCATGGCAAAAAAAGGGTGGCTTGTCCCCTTCAGGTTGGTGGAGAGCTCCTGCCTCAAGTGGAGGAGTTTAAGTATCTTGGGGTCTTGTTCACGAGTGAGGGAAGGACGGAGCAGGAGATCGACAGGCAGATTGGTATGTCCTCTGCAGTGATGCGGTCGATATACCGGTCTGTTGTGGTGAAGAAAGAGCTGAGTTGCAAGGCGAAGCTCTCTATTTACCAGTCGATCTACGTTCCTACCCTCACCTATGGTCATGATCTTTGGGTCATGACCGAAAGGACAAGATCACGTATACAGGCGGCCGAAATGAGTTTGCTCCATAGGGTGGCTGGGTGCTCCCTTAGAGATAGGGTGAGGAGCTCGGTCACTCGGGAGGAGCTCAGAGTAGATCTGACGCTCCTCCACATCAAGAGGAGTCAGCTGAGGTGGCTCAGGCATCTGTTCTGGATGCCTCCTGAATGGCTCCCTGGGGAGATGTTCCGGGCATGTCCAACTGGGAGGAGGCCCCGGGGAAGACCTAGGACACGCTGGAGGGACTGTGTCTCTCGGCTGGCCTGGGAACGCCTTGGTATTCCCCCAGAAGAGCTGGAGGAAGTGTCTGGGGAGAGGGAAGTCTGGGCATCCCCCCCCTGTGACCCGGTCCCGGATAAGCAGCAGAAGATGGATGGATGGATGGAGTTATTTCATCTGGTTTTGATGAGATATATAACTGTGTGTCGTCAGTATAACAATGGAAACTAATCCCATGTCTTCTAATAATGTTCCCTAATGGAAGCATGTATATCGAGAAAAGCAGAGGTCCTAGAACTGGTCCTTGAGGGACTCCATGATTAACTGGTAGTAAACTGGAGGATTCACCATCTAATTCTACAAAATGGTATTGGTCAGATATGTAGGATCTAAACCAACTTAAAGCCTGCCCATGAATTCCTGTGTGATCTATAGTGTCGAATGCAGCACTAAGGTCAAGTAGAACTAATAGCGACATACAGTCTTTGTCCGAAGCTAAGAACAAGCCATTTGTGACTTTCACAAGTGCAGTTTCTGTGCTATGATGGGGCCTGAAACATGGCTGAAACTCTTCGAGGATATTGTTCTCCCGTAAGAAGGAGCTCAGTTAAACAGACACAACCTTTTCAAGTATTTTAGACATAAATGGAAGATGTGAAATAGGTCTGTAATTTGATAGGTCATTTGGATCTAAGTTAGGTTTTTTGATGAGTGGCCTAATAACTGCCAACTTGAAAGACAGGGACGTAACCTAAAGATAACGAGGAGTTAATAGTATAAAGAAGAGGCTCACCAGCTTTATGTAACACTTCTTTCAGTAATTTAGTTGGAATGGGGTCTAGTGAACAAGTTGTTGATTTAGCTGTAGTAATAAGTTTATCTAACTCTTCCTGTCTTGTACTTGCAAAGCACTGTAGTTGTGTGTCTAGAGCCTTAGGTGAGACTGGGTCACTAGTTGCTCTCATATGTTGAGCGTCACCTATTTTATTCCTGATACTTTCGATTTTATCAGTGAAGAACCTCATAAAATCCTCACTACTGAACTGTGAGGGAATAGTGTGTTCAGATTTCTGTTTTTTTTGTTAATCTAGCCACTGTGCTAAATAAAAACCTGGGATTGTTCTGGTTATTTTCTATGAGTTTGTTCAGGTGCTCAGCCCTGGCAGCTTTTAGAGCCTGTCTATAGCTGGACATACTGTCCTTATACGCAATTCTAAAAACCTCAAATTTAGTTTTTCTCCACTTTCGCTCGAGGTTACGGGTTTCTCTTTTGAAGGTGTGAGTATGACTATTATACCAAGGTGTACCAGTTAGTCTGTTCTACAGGTAGTGTGTACATTATGTCTACGTAATGGTCTGTGATGTCATCACTTTGAGGAATGATTCTGTGTGATATAATTAAATGTAGTGTATGATTACGACGGTGAGTTGCTCTAGTGATGTTTTGTTTAAGCCCAAGTGAGTTTAGTAAGTCCATAAATGTGAGTCCTAAAGCATCGTTTGTGTCGTCAACATGAATGTTAAAATCTCCTACAATTAATGCTTTATCAAAGCTAACCAATAGGTAAGAAAGAATTCTCTAAGAAAATCGGTGTAGGGCCCTGGGGGTCTGTACACGGTCGCTAGAGCAAGAGACATCAGGGATTTTTTCGTGTACATGTGCGATAGTGTAACATTAAGGACAAGCACTTCAAAAGAATTAAATCTATACTGTGTTCTCTGGGTAACAGTAAGGTAATCACTAAAGATAGTGGCAACACCACCTCCACGACCAGTCTGACGAGGCTCATGACCAGTCTCGTCGACCAGTCTGACAAGGCTATAAGAGGTCATGGCTCCCTACAGAGCAGAGAGTGTGCACACAGTGCAATGACAATGCAGTGGAGACAGGGCTGCATTTCATAACAGAGTATAAGAAATGTAATCATATACGTGAAATATATTTCAAAAAATTTTAATTAGCGGGGGGCACGGTGGCTTAGTGGTTAGCACGTTCGCCTCACACCTCCAGGGTTGGGGTTCGATTCCCGCCTCCACCTTGTGTGTGTGGAGTTTGCATGTTCTCCCTGTGCCTCGGGGGTTTCGTGTGATTGCTTGAGTGAATGAGAGTGTGTGTGTGCCCTGCGATGGGTTGGCACTCCGTCCAGGGTGTATCCTGCTTTGATGCCCGATGACGCCTGAGATAGGCACAGGCTCCCCGTGACCTGAGGTAGTTCGGATAAGCGGTAGAAAATGAATGAATGAATGAATTTTAATTAGCCTACCCCCAGTTCTCCCTCCTGCCCAACACTGACAAACTGCCCATCCTGCTGGGGGAAATAAAGGAGCTGCATTTTAGCAGGACAGTATGGTCATGACAATTGAAATTGAAAATGAAATTGAAATTGAGAGAGAGAGAGAGAGAGAGAGAGAGAATTAAATTAAAAAATATATATTTATTTACAGTTTCTCAAAGATTGTCGACAAAAAGGTCATTTTTGAAAAGATGAATTTGAAAAAAAAAAATCAGTAAGACAATGTATGTGCAACAATTGGGAGCCAATGTAAACCGTATAAGATGGGGGTTATGTGGGAGGATTTCTTTGTGTGTTAGCACTCTTGCTGCTGAATTCTGGATATATTGGAGTTTCTTTAAAGAAGTTGATGGTAAACCATAAAAAATATTTGAGCCACATAAAAACTGTAAAAGAAAGGCAGCAGTTCTGCTCTGTAAATGTATAAGACCTTGTCCACCCTCCTCTTTGGGTAAGTAATTTATCCTAAAAGAAGTCCAATTATATCGACTGAATTTTTATTAAAAGATCTGTTGGAGGGTCTATGCATGCTATTTTGTGCCAAAGTAACGATGCTACCAGATTATTAACGTTTAGTGTATACCCCATATAAGACATTTTGGGTACCAGCCACTTCCACTTTTCTAGGTGACCAGTTACTTTGTCTATGACCCCTTCCTAGTTTCATTGTAGTGTTTCAAGTACCTTGCCTACCCACAGGCCGACTAGAACAGATTCACTCTTAGACATTCTTGCTAAAGAAACCAATTTGAAATTTTTGGACATGCTGTGCAATGCATCTATATCACTCTGACTTTCTACCATTATTACAATGGCATATGATGTGTAAAAGAGTTAGGACCGCTCTTCTACAGCTTAATGGTAGCAGTCCTTTTGTTAAACTGTCATTTAAAAATTCAAGTAAATTTTCCCATTAAACATGCCAGAAAGATTTTTAAAACTCTGAAGGAAGCCCATCTATGCCAGGTGCTCTGCTACACTCCATACTCATTAATGCCTTCTATAGATCTACTGATGTTAATTCTATGCTCAGTGCTGTATTGGAGTCTTCTGACACTTGGGGCAGTTCTAAAAAACTGTTATATGGTATGTTATCTGTACTTATGATTTTATAAAAAACTAGCTGCTTTTTTCTTTATAACAGCTGTTTCAGATAAAACATGTCCAGACTCAGAGCTTAGGCTGGGAATAAAGCATTTTTGTCCATTTGAGGGGGCATCCATCTGCTCTGCTTTCTGGAATCGTGATCTTACTAGTGCACCTTGTGCTTGAAACTCAAAGAGGTCCGATTGCTTTTTTTTTTTTTTTGACTGAGGGTCTGAATATGGTTCTGGTTCTCTGTTGATTGTGACCACAAGTGAAGTTCTTCTAGTTGCTTCATAGACTCAGTGACATTATAAGTGTACTGTTGACACAACTGTTTTATTTTACCAAAATCCCACCACTGTTGAAATACAATCACTCTATTTTTTTTTTTTTTTTTCCTCCAAAAAAAAATTTAAAAATACCTAAAATGCTGGTCATTCAGTAAAACAGGGTTAAAATGCCAGTAATCACTCTTTGGTTTACTACAATTTAAAACTGAAACACATAAAACCAAGCTGCGATCTGAAAAACCATCCAGGCTAAAAACACAACTTTTAATGACATTTAGGTGGTGTCTGGAGAACTTGTCTAACCTTGCTAGTAATATATTGACATCAGAGGCATGAGCCCATGTTGTTTTTGAGATTTATTAAAAGTTCTTTAAATGCCAATAGTCCATGTTTTTCAGCGATGTGAAGAAGTCTTTTCGGGAAGGCATGTGTGGCTCTACATCCCCAGGCTATTGTTTCCACTTTGACTTTTAACAGTCTGCCAGCAACTATCTCTTCTACACTGTAAGAGATTATGAGGTTTAAAATTCTTTAAAAATAATATCACAATTGCTCCACTAGCAAAGGTATTATGGCTTAAACACAAGGGGCAAGCCCACTCTTGTGTCCAGCCAACTGTATTCATAACATCACTATGGGTTTCCTGTGAGTTTGTGAGGAATGTTTTAAAGGTGTTAAGAGTGTCAGACAGAGTAATCAGTTTGACATTGAAGGGGTGATGTTGAATGTCATCAGTGGTTGAAGTAGGCTGTAAGTTAGAAGAGAAGGAGAGATTCTGGAGTTATTTAGATGAGGTGATAGAGAGCATTCCTAGATGGAAGAGAGAGGTGATTGGAGCAGACTTCAACAGGCATTATGAGGGAAACAGAGGTGAAGCGGTGGTGATGGACAGGTTTGGTGTTAAGGAAAGGAACCTAGAAGGACAGATGGTGGTGGACTTTGCTAAGTGGATGGAAATGGCTGTATTTCTAGAAGAGAGAGGAACATAGACTTACATATAAGAGTAATGGTAGGAGAGAGTATAGCCAGACAGCATCGGATGGTGATGTGTAAGATGTCTCAGGTGGTCAGAAAGAAGAGGAAAGATAGAAAAGAAGACCAAGTGGTGGAAGTTGAAAAAGGAAGAATGTCATGAGGAGTTCAGACAAAAGCTGAGACAGGCTTTTGGTGGTCAGGAAGAGCTTCCAAATGATTGGGAAACTACAGCAGAAGTGATTAGGGAGACAGGTAGGAGGGTGCTAGGTGTCATCTGGAAGCTAGGCCAAGAAAGGAAGTGGATATTTGTGTGCAGACGTATGGCTTCATGCCCAGAAAGAGCACTGCTGTTGCAATTTTTGCTCTGAGAATGTTAATGGAGAAGTACAGAGATGGTCAGAAGAAACTGCACTGGGTCTGTGTGGATTTAGAGAAAGTGTATGACAGGGTGCCGAGAGAGGAGGAATGGTACTGTATGTCAGGAGTGGCAGGTACTGTACTGTATGGTACTGTATGTCAGGAGTGGCAGAGAAGTATGTAAGAGTAGTTCAGGATATGAGTATGACAACAGTGAGATGTGCTGTACTGTACATCCTAAGTGTCTGAAGGAGCGATACAGATGGTATTTTCTCCCTGCTGCTATTAGACTTTACAATCAAAGCTGCTCCCAGTGAACCAGTCACCATAATACACACTGTTATTACTGTTTAACTGCAATAATAACAATAACAAAGTATTTTAAAGATGTGCAATAACAGAAATTTTACAACCATGCTACCATGTTACCTGTGTGCAATATGGCTGTTAGCGTAACTCAAAGAGGGGAGTAATTAACACGTCACAAGTAAGTCACAAGTAAGTCTCAAGTCATGAATGTCAAGTCAAAGTCAAGTCGAGTCTTTTTTTAATATTTGTCAAGCAAGTCTCAAGTCTCAAATTTGCGACTTAAGTCTGACTCGAGTCAAGTCGCCCATCCCCCATCTTATCTTGAAAAATTCTCCACTTAATCTCTGCTTACCCTGTTTTAAAAACAAAAACAAACAAACAATCAAAAAACTTATCGCTGTTTTCTTAACAATGATTAACAAGATTGTTATTAGTATTTAGTTGAGCCGCATTGCCTTGAGCAGCACGGAATCCTTTGTTGTCTTTTGTTGTCGTCTTGTCTTGAGTTCGTGATCTTGTTATGTGTTTTGTTTTAGTTAATAAATCCTGTTTTTTTTTTAATGCTATCCTGCATTTGGGTCTGATTTTATCTCCGCGTCCCTGACATCGGCATCCTCTCTGTCATGAATCTTTTCATGTCCTTTTTTCTTTGAATAAAAACTCTTTCCTCTTTGCAAAAGCTGGGCATTTTTTTAGAGCATGTTTGTTGCCTGCTCTCTTGGCTGGGCTTTTGCTTCTTTTGCTCTTTCCAGCATTTAGCAGACACCCTTATCCACTTACATTTTTATCTCATTTTATATAACTGAGCAATTGAGGGGTAAGGGCAATCTGTTGGACAACCTTTTCGATTGGTGTTCCAGCACCTTAACCACTAGGCTACCACATCCTGCAACTGCGTCCACTTCTGCTGTCTCTGAAAGTCTTTAGCTGTGCCATTGCACAGTCTAACGCTTGGCAATTGTTTTTCCCTTTCTAATGTGAGATTAGTCTCTTTCAACAATTGCATCCTCACTCTTTTATCTTGTATTCCAATTACTATCTGATCTCAAATCAAGGAGTCACACAGTGTTCTGAAATTATACAACTGGCTTTTCAATCTTAAATCTGTAACATACTGTTCCATGGATTCTGACTCTGACAAACCATGTCTTCAGAAACACCATGTCTCATTTTTCCATAGTGTATTGCTCAAATTTCTTAGAAAACACATGTGTTATACACATCTAGTGCACAGCTTCCTACCAATGTTAGCAGCAATGCTATTTTTCTATCTAGCATTTTCTATCTTCTTTCTATCTATTTCCATCTAGCCCAATGGCTTGTGCATGAATTTAAAATCTTTGTTTGAAAACTTTCCAATTCTCATTGATATTACCTGTCAACTTCAATTTATCTGGTGAACGGATGGAATCGATTGTTGCACAACACATCCAAGCCAAGAAGCAGAACAAGAAGTTTTCATCATTTTTCATCATTTATTCTGGTACCATGTATTGACGAGGATAAAAAAAAAAAAGCATTTATTCTGTATTTTCAACACAGTAATGAAATTGGATTGCCGACGCATTATACTGCCATCTAGTGGCCATCTCATCATGGAACACATATCAATACAACATTACATTTACAATAACCAAAATGACAGTACTGACAGTAATGGAGATGGATCAATCAACAAAGATCTCCTACAGCCACTGCTAAAAAACTACTATGTAGGCCAATGAAAAGCTTATATCTGACATCATGGTGACATTACAGTGACATCCATGTGGCCCATAGATTAAATAGATTATGTTAATAGGAAATCTATTCATAGTATCAATGTGCAGGTAACGACTTAATTTTTTCCCTTCTTAAAATCATTAAAGTCATTACTTTTTCCACTAACTAGGTAATATGTGAGGCAACCCAAATCATTACCAATGTCGAGGCAAAATGGCCAGGATCTGTGCATGATGCCAGAATTTTCCGCGAGTCATCATTATGCCAGACATTTCAGCAGGGTATGTTTTGCTTTATACAATTGTTTTTTTTCCTTTTTACTATATTTGTGTTGTACACTTCAATCATTACAGGACAGTACAATGGTTACTTGCTGGGGGACAGAGGATACCCTTGTCTGCCCTATTTAATGACACCCTACCCTGAACCTGAGCCTGGACCACAGACACAGTTTAACCTGGCTCACAGCCGAACACGGGCCAAGGTGGAGATGACTATAGGGATCCTCAAATCTCGGTTTCAGTGTCTGCGTGGGCTCCGGGTTAGTCCAGAGAGGGCATGCGACATTATAGTGGCTTGTGTTGTGCTTCACAATATTGCCACTATAAGAGGAGAGAGCCACCCTCCTTGTATTGAGGAAGATGGCCCAGAGGAACACCTACAGATTTTAGAGGCCAACAGAGACTGAAGACTTTTGAGAGACAGGATCTGTCAAAATTACTTTTATTAATTTTTTTGCACTGGTCTGCCAGGCAGTGTATTTCTTTTTTTCCTGAAAAACAATTAAAGTAAAATTCAATAAAATGTTTTTTTTATATTGCTTCTCACACACACACAAACACACACACACACACACACACTTTTAACATGCAACAGATTAATATTCAGCCAAGTTCTCACCTTAAGGCGATGCTCCAGTAATTCAATTTCAAGTGCTGTGGTGCATGGTGTGTGCAATGAACTGCCCCCTGGAATGCCAGCAACCACTGGTCACCCTTTATTAAGGGACAGAGCCAGCTCCTCAGATGGGGTGAGGGGAGGTGGTGGTGGGCCCCCGCCAGTTAGACGGGCTTCAGTCTTCTTTCTATTAGCTACATGACAGAATGAATATACTAAATCCTGTTATAATAATAGTTCAGTAATTGTGTAATCAAATATTACCTTTTTGCAGAATGTTTTTGTGTTTCATTTTGACTTGGCTTAAAGTTCTTGTGGCTCCAGAAGGATTACACCTTATTAAATAAGAAATATACATTATTATTTTAAACTAAAGAAATAAATGGCATGAAAAGTAAATGCTTTCATAGTGATATAACATATTCAAAAGGATGTATAAGACATTTATTTTGCATTATAATAAAACGGGAGCCAATACCAAATTTAATACACACGCATTTACTCTGTCCGTTATTTTTTGCCAAGCCAACTCTCTTGCTTTAGCCGATGCAGCTGTATTGCTTCTTTTTTAATATTATTGGCTTAAACTCCTCATAAGCGTGCATTAAAACCTCCAACTCCGCCTCTGTGAAATACGCCGCTCTCTTTTTTTCGCTTTGAGTTTCCATGGTGACTCGTGAAATCGGCGATCCATTGAAAATGTCTTTATACATGCACCGTGCACACGCATAAACTCTGGGTAACCAGTTGGGGGTTGATTAAACTAA
The DNA here is from genome assembly GCF_030014155.1 of Tachysurus vachellii. Classification (NCBI taxonomy): domain Eukaryota; kingdom Metazoa; phylum Chordata; class Actinopteri; order Siluriformes; family Bagridae; genus Tachysurus; species Tachysurus vachellii. The sequence goes on along the minus strand of NC_083471.1, from coordinate 8,992,058 downwards.
CTCTTCTCAGGTGTTTTGGAACCAACATACTCATGGTATGCCTGTGTGGGGTAAATCAACCCAGAGGTTATGATTTATCAAATGGTAAGTTAACCAAGCTTTCTGGAATACCCCCCAGATGATACAACACTTCCTCCATAACCTCGCCAACTTTTTAGCGCAACGGCGTGCTGCGTGTGATGTCATTGTTATTGTTCGTTTGCGCATGCGGGTCAGTTCGAAACAGCAAACAGTTCACACTGGTATCTGATATAGGCCACATTTTAAAAGGTAATGTGTAAACAGCCAAACAAAAAAATCAGATCTGAGCAAAATATCCGAATTGAGCATTAAGACTTGCAGTGTGAACGCGGCCATTGATTTAGCGTTCTAGTGAGTTAAAATGTTAAATCACTTTATATTAATTTTTTGGTGTAAATGTATTTTATTTTGAAGGCATGTTTAAATACAATTAAATGTAAATTATTAAACAATCTAAAATATAAACAATCAAGGTTGGGGACCACTGGTGTACTGTAGATGACAGTATGAAGCGGAGCTATCCATCTGGCCATGAAAAGAAAAAAGGAAACAAAATGAGAGTGAAATACGAGAAAATCAATCAGGTAAACTTGTGTTCTCTTCAAGTTTGATGTCAGCAAGAGCAAATAACAGTAAAGTAAAGTTGATGTGATTCTGTCTCTAGTCTCTATCTGACTAGCTACATTAGCTGTGCAGTGCTGCCGGTGCATCTCTTGGCCTGTCTGTCTGTCACACAACAATTTATTGCGTAAACATTCGCGTGAATAAACGCCCAAGGGCAACGGTGTTTATAAACGGCAGCTCGATAACCGCGCCGCGCGTGAACATGCGTTCATATGCGCGTGCAATCGTGCATCGTGCACACATGACACGCGCGCTTTCCAGCAACATCTGTTTGGGGATCAGTACAAAAAGCAGCGTGATAGCACTCCTAAATGACAATGTTTATAGTCTCTCAATCAAGGTTACAACAACGTTAATGCAATATGGAAACCAATTGATTTACATTGGAATGGGCATAATGCCAGGTGAATATGAATGCACATCCCTCAGTAAATAATAACCATCAGGGATCAAGTATTGCTCTCATGCATACTATAAAACACAGTGATACTGTATGACAAGCCATTTTAGCTTTTATACATTCACATGATATGGATTTTTGATATCAAGAATTCAGTTTTCAATACTTAAAATGTAAATATTAAGAGTGTGATTTCTAGTAGTAACCATATTTTTGATATCAAGAATTACATTTAAATTCACTTGCTTAAATTCAACTCAAAATTCTATTTAAAATATTCCATTCAATAAAGATTTGTTTATACCTCATTTAATTCTGTATTGTTTTACTCTTTGCCCGAGAGATGGAGCAACCTTTTTTTAAAAGGAGGGAGGTTTGTAGTGGGAGCAGTGGGGTGTCAAGTGTGAATGTGTGGCAAATGGTTTACATGGCTCACGGGTCAGGTAGGAGGGCCCCTTAGCAGAATTTTGCTTAGGGCCCCAGTGAGGTCAGGATCGGCTCTGGTGCAGGAGTGTTTGTTTTCACTTCTATACAACAGGCTGTAGAACCCCAGGTAAGATAGATCCTATCTTAGGGGACATGTGTGTAAATTGAATAATTGCATCATATCCTGTAGGAAAAGAAGGTTTTATGGCTTTGTTTTTCTTCAGTACAATGACTCTCAGGAAGCTCTTTAACCCAGTTTAAAACATATCAACAAAATATATGTTTAATGAAGGTCACACACACAGCAGATCACATACACAGTTACTTTTTACCCCATGTATTGCTTTTTGTAGTTTTAGATGCTTTAATGCAACTTGCCTAATGGTATTTTTCTCTCACACACTTGCAAAAATTTTGTATGCAGGACTGCAGAGTTTAAATGTAAACATATACATAAATATAAAATTAATAAGATTTACTATAAAATTACAAAGAAAATTGTTAGTATGGTGAAAACAATTTATATAATGATCATGTTTAAATGCAGATAAGTATTTTCATTTTGCATACATTTGTACGTAATTTAAATAAAAAGAAATAAACTGTATAAAAAATATAGTACAATTTCTGTGAAATAATGAGAACAAAATGGTCATTACCTTGTCATTATTGGCAAAATTTGTAAAATAACAGTTGGGTTGTTAATTTACAGAAAATGTCCATAATTTAACAGTTTTTTGTACAATTAAAAAATAAAATACAGAAATATACTGTAAGTAAATAGTGATATTTTCAAAAAAATGTTTTTTGTTTTTTTTTAGTGTAGCTATCATTCACATCACCATCAAATTGATATAAGTGCACACATAGCTCATCCTATAGAAACTGTCTCCCCGAGTAATGAGATCAAAGAGTAAATTCACTAAAATTTCTCTAAATAATCTTACCATAAGTAAACCAGAAAAATGCCAAATAAATAAAAATGCCTAAAGTTTGGGCTTCTGAAAATTAGATCCTTTGCACCTAAAACACTTATTGTAAATGAAATGATCTTGGAAAATAAAATTACTACACTTTGCCTTACTGAAACTTGGCTTAAACCAAATTATTACATTGGTCTAAATGAGTCTACCCCGTCAGGATATATTCATAAGCATGAAACTCCTCATACTGGTCATGGAGGTGGTGTCGCAACTATCTTTAGTGATTTTTAGTGTTTTTTTTTTACTGTATAGAACCCCATGGCTCTATGCTGATTTTCTTAAACAATGCTTTAGAACATTTATGGACTTACTAAACTCATTTGTGCTTAAACAAAACATCACTAGACCAACTCAACATCTTAATCATAGGCTAGATTAAATAAAATCACATGGAATAGATGTCACTAATATAGATATCATACTTCAAAGTGATATCACAGAAAATTACCTCATACTGTACACACTACCTGTAGAACCGTGTCTTACCACACTATCGAATTAGTAGAACTATTATTCTGACCACTAAAATCAGATTCACAAATAACCTACCTGATCTGTCTCAACTTCTTACTATACCCTTAAATGCAAATGGTCTAGATGAAATGATTAACAGCATAGGCACTAGCTATCTTCACCAGCACATTAGACACTGTTGCCCAATCCGATAAAAATGGTTAGAGACAAAACATCTGCACCATGGTATAATAGTCACATTCACACCATCAATAGAGCAACCTGTAAACTCGAGCGAATGTGGAGAAAAACTAAATTAGCGTTTTTTAGAACTGCATGCAAGGAGATCTTTAGACAGGCTCTTAAAGCTGTTTGGGCTGAGCACCTGGGCATACTAATAGAAAATAACCAAAACAATCCCAGGTTTTTATTTAGCACAGTGGCTAGATTATATGGGTCTGGATTTTGCTCCCTTGGAGGCCCTGCTTTCTGACAGTGCTTTACAAGTATTGGACAAAGAACTGGTGAGTCTCTTCTCAATATTATTAACTCCTTGTTATCTTTAGGTCATGTTCCTAAAACCTTCATGTTGGCAGTTGCCTCTCATTAAGAAACCTAATATAGATCCTAACAAACTTATCAAATTACAGACCCATTTCAAAGCTTGTTTGTCTAAAATATTAGAAAAGATTATATCTGCTTAACTGTGCTCCTTCTTGCAGGAGAACAATATTTATGGAGTATCAGTCAGGTTTCCGACCCCATCATAGCACAGAAACTGTACTTGTTAAAGTTACAAATGGCTTGTTCTTAGCTTTAGACAAACACTGTATGTCACTATTAGTTCTACTTGATCTTAGTGCTGCATTTGGCACAACATTCTCCTAGACCAATTACAAAATTCCACAGATATTCAGGGACAGGCATTAAGAATGTTTAGATCCCACCTGTCTGATCGATACCATTTTGTAGATTTATATGAATAACTATCCAGTATATTTAATTATGGGGTCCCTCAAGGATCATTTTTAGGACCTCTGCATGCTTCCCTTGGGAAACATCATTAGAAGGCATGGGATTAGTTTCTATTGTTATGCTGAGGATACCCAGTTATATATCTCATCAAAACCAGATGAAATATCTAAATATTCTAAGTTAACCGAGTGCGAAGATATAAAAAAAGATTTAAAAGACTGGATGACCTTTATTTACTATTGTTAAATTCTGATAAGACCGAAGTATTACTCATTGGTCTAAAAACCAGTACACAGAAGCTCTCACACTTCCACTAGAGAGATGTACTGTTACTACTAGCCTAACAGTGAAAGACCTGGATGTTATATTAGACAGCAACTTGTCTTTCATATCACCCATATTACAAAAACAGCCTTCTTGCACCTGAGATATATTGCCACACTAAGAAACATCCTATCTGTATCTGATGCTGAGAAGCTAGTTCATGCATTCATGACCTCCAGACTGGACAATTGCATCTTCAATAAATAGGCTACAGTTAGTCCAAAATGCAGCTGCCAGAGTTCTTACCAGGTAGAGAAAATATAATCATATAACCCCAATTTTATCCTATCTACTGTACACAGGCTTCCTGTTAAATTTATAATTGTCTATAAACTGCTGCTACTTACGTACAAGGCTCTAAATGGTTTAGCTCCCATGTATCTAACAAGTCTTATAAAGTGCTACAATCCTTCACACTCTTGGAGATCACAAAAATTTAGGACTTGTGGTAGTTTCCAGAATATCAAAGTCTGCTAAAGGTGGAAGAGCATTTGTGTATTTAGTTCCCAAACTTTGGAATAGACTTCAGTGTTTGGGGCTCAGACACACTCTCACAGATTAAATGTAGATTAAAGAAATATCTTTTTAGCCGGGCATACGCATAATACTTCCTATAACTGTAACATAATAATTTCTAATAGAAATTATCCTCTTATTTAAAAGAATAAGCAAAACGACTAGTTCTTTTATTGGGAAGCTCCACCCTTTTCCGGCTACACCAGATTTCAATCTCTCTCAGACGTTTCTCAACCTGGTCCGTCATCTTGTCAATCTTGCTGGGGCTCTTCTCCTGCACTTGCCCTGCTCCATCTTTGAGCTTCTGTAAACTGATCACCACCTCCTCCACCATCTTAATTATCTGCTCAACACACACACACACACACACACACACACACACACACACACACACACACAATTATGTAGGTTGGGCCATCTATTTAAAAAAGTATGTTAGATTAGTTAGATAAGTCTGGTCATTTAGGTTAGTTAGTCAGGTATTTTAGGGTAAGGTGGGTTTGTTATGGAGTTTAGGCTAAATAGGTTAATTAGGTCATTATGGTCATATTTTATCCTAATTAGATTTTGTTAAGTTTTTTTTTTCCGGAGTGCAACAGCTTTTTAGTCGAACTTTATTGCAGACCTGCACAGTAACAAGCTCTCTGCTTAGGGGTGGGGCTAATTCTCTTGGGGGGTTGGGCTAATTCAGTAGCGATCTCACCAACTCGAGAACACTAAATAGTTTAGTTAGTCAACCACTGAGGTAAGTCAGGTCATTTAGGTTAGTTAGCGATGTTATTTATTTCAAGGTTAGTCAGGTCATTTTAGTTAATGAACCTGTGTCAGTTGATTAGTTTAATCAGGTATTTAAAGTTAGTTTAGTTAGTAAAGTCAACCAATCTGACTAACTTTGTCAATGACTTAACTAACCTAAAAGATCTGACTAATCTTACTAAAATAAACAAAAGCTAACTAACAAGCAAACAGACTTTTAGAAAGATCGTCACAAGTCCAACTGAGTTACTGTATGGAGTGTGTGTGTGTGTGTGTGTGTGAGAGAGAGAGTGAGAGAGAGAGAGAGAGAGAGAGAGAGATTAATTAAACATACCTCTTCCTTCTGAAGTTCTATATTTTGGTGCTGTAGTTTGTACACAAATAGTTCGTCCATCTTTAGACTGCAGAACACTTTGACCTGGTCTGAATATTCAGTGTTGTTGTACTGCTGCTCCAGCTGATTGACTGACATCTCTACTTCACTGATCTTTTCCTCTGTTCCTCCTTCAGCCTGATGTACAAGCTTGTTCACTTGTTGCAGTCGATCCCCCAACTGTTAAACACACACACACACAAAACTTCATACAGTAACTCAGTTGGACTTTCTAAAAGTCTGTTAGCTTGTTAGTTAGCTTCAGTGACAGAAATCTATTTATGATATAGATCTATTTATCTATTCAACATTGTCCTCAACAATTTGTATGTGCGCATGTCTTTTATTGTAAACAAAAGTGAAAAGTTTTTACTTCAGTTTTGACAATCACGTTCTTATTTCTGATCTTCAGGAATTATATTCATCTATATATCTATCTGTCTATCTATCTGACCTGGTGATTCCCTCCTTACTCTCCACAGGACAGAGGTCCTATTTTTTTATGTTTATCTGTTTTTTTAGAAAACCATTTTTATTAACCTGACAGACTGTTAGAAACATCATCACAATTCCACTGTCTTAGTGTATGGAGTTCTGTGTATGTGTGTGTGAGAACAAATAAGAAACAAACCAGCCATTTTCTTTTTTCACTGCAGAACACTTTGACCTTGGCTGAATTTTCAGTGTTGTACTGCTCCTCCAGCTGATTGAGTGACATCTCCACTTCACTGATCTTCTCCTCTGTTCCTCCTTCAGCCCGCCGCACAAGCTGGTCCACATGTTTCAGTCGCCTCTCCAACTGTTACACACACAAAATTGACCACACTATATGTTTTTTTTTAAACACTGTGTGTATGTGTTTTATACTAAACAAAATTAAAAAGCTCTTACTTCTGCTTTGGCAGATCGTCACTATCTCTTTTCAGATCTTTTGGAGTTTTGTATTTTATAAAAACATTTTACATGTTCATTATACAGTAGTGAAGTGAATCAAATACAAATTAGACACTTCACAGATGTTTAAAAAACAACTACAGATGAATTTGTTGAACAGAATAAAGTGTAAAGGGTAAAATCTCTGTATGATCCTCACATACATCAAGACTGCTGGATGATTTGCTGCTGAGAAAAAGTTTATAAAATATAATGAGTCATCTGTAGTTTAAATCTGACGAGTCATCAGTAGTTTAAAGTTTTAAAGTTTGTCATCATCTTTAAGAAAAAAGTGACTGATTCAGAAAAGAACAAATGATTTGCGTGTGTGTGTGTGTGTGTGTGTGTGTGTGTGTGAATGTGTCTGGAACCATCAGTGTGTGTTTTCACTTCTATTCAACAGGCTGTAGAACCCCAGGTAAGATAGATCCTATCTTAGGGGACATGTGTGTAAATTGAATAATTGCATCATATCCTGTAGGAAAAGAAGGTTTTATGGCTTTGTTTTTCTTCAGTACAATGACTCTCAGGAAGCTCTTTAACCCAGTTTAAAACATATCAAGAAAATATATGTTTAATGAAGGTCACACACACAGCAGATCACACACACAGTTACTCTTACCTGTTTTCTCATACGGTGTTTATACAGTAGGAATATTCCTGCTGCAACACAGCAGCAGAGCAGAATCAGTATCAATACAATCACCCATGCAGGAACACCAGGCTTATCTACAACACACACACACACACACACACACACACACACACACACACACACAGGGTGGTGCTGAATGATCTGTGTTATTAAAGTATGTTTTCTTCACTACAGAGCGACTCTTCTCCCTGTGCACAAACTGAAGCTCCATAAATCTTCAGAATGGACATTTATTAAACCCTCCACAGAAGAGCTGTGTATTTAATCCACTGTCTTTAATCTGAAGGCTTTAGTATGAACCAATCCAGAGTTCTGCTGTTATTGTTGTTGAGTTGTGAAGTTCAGGTGTCTGTAGTTCTGATGTCACAGGGAGACACTGTTAATGTGATTGCTGCACAGTTACAGTGGAGTTTAATGTGGAGAGAATCAAAATAAAAGCACTCAATGTTCAGAGTCATAGTAATGAGTCAGTGTAGACAGACTGGAGCTGCTGGACCGAGAGTTGGACTCAAAGTCCCAGAATGCAATGCGACTAAAGGACGGTTACAGCAAAGACTCGACTCGACTAGTTGCAGAGCTACAAGATGGAGAGCAGCAGCAGTTAGTCAGAATCGTGTAGTTTTGAGTCATTTAGGAAACAGTGAATCAAAGTGAAAACACATCAGTTTGTACAGGAAAGATACTGATACTAAAAGAACTCAAATAAAATCTAATAATTTGTCCCGGATGCTTTTGAAGATCACGTGTTAATGAATACTGATGATGTGGTAATTCATTCTGAGACGATTCTGTCCACTGGATTCGTGCCACATTTAATAGAATTCTTATTCGAAATCTAAATCATTTCTGCTTCAGTTATGGAGTGACTTGTGTCCTATAATTAAAAAACTCTATGTTACAGACCATACTGAGACGTACCTTCCACAGACACAGCGTATATCTCAAGATCTTCGTTATTCTTGGTGTCCCGAATGGTGTAACTTCCACTATCCCTCGGCGTCATGTGTTTCAGTGTGAGCTCAGGGTAAGTGAGTGATGTTCTGTCTCTGTAATCATCTTTACACTGTAGTGAGTCTTTGGTCACATTGCAGATCACTTCATCAGCTGAATCACTGCTTTTATAAACCACCTCCACTAGCTCTGGTACAGACACCTTCAGCTTCAGATGTTCATCAGTCTTCATCTGGACTGGTGTGAACACAGCTGAGGAGAAAAAACATAAGATTTAGACACAATTTCCTGGTGTTCAGAGTCGGGTTCCTCAGTTCCTTAAGACACTTTCAGATTCTGAACATCACCTGTGTTCTTCACCTGTGAGTTTTTCAGTACTGTCTAGTTCAGAGGTGCACAAACTAGTGGTGACCTTTTTTCCCTTTATGCCAAGGGGGGGAAATTAATTGATGCAGAATGTAGTGAATAAATGTAGTGAATAAAAGCGAATTAGAATTTAATGTAAATGCGCACTTCAAGGTGCACCTATGCTGTTCATTGACTTCAGCTCAGCATTTAACACCATCATTCCATCCAAGTTAATAGCCAAATTAGTAGATCTGGACATTAACACCACAACGTGCAACTGGATCATGGACTTCCTGACTAACCGACCCCAGCAGGTTCGATCGGGCTCTATCTGCTCCAACACCATCACACTTAACACAGCTGTGTCAGTCTGGTATGGGAGCTGCTCTGTTGCAGAGCACAGGGCAGTGCAGCGGGTGGTGAAAACCGCCCAGCGCAACATAGGGACTCCACTTCCTGCCATGGAGGACATCCACAAGAAACGCATTCACTTCTGCCCTCTGGCAGGCGTTTCAGGTGCCTCCGGACCAGGACTAGCCGACTAAAAAACAGCTTTTTTCCTAGAGCTGTCTCTTTACTGAACTCTGCCACTCGCTGATCCTACTGTCCTTCATTCTACTGCCAACCCCTCGAAACACACACACACCTCACACTATGCTATTGCGCTAATGGACTGTCTAAACTAAAACTTCTGATGACTTGTACTCAATCACACCCCACAATTCGTTATTGCACTAATGGACTGTTACATAAAATCATGCTCATTTGCTCTCCTTTTTTGCATTGCTGCTCACCATTGCCTTACCATTGTATATACACACCTAATTTCTGTTCATAATAACAGCAATATATTATATTATTATAATCATAGTACATATCCTCATGTATATTTCGGTTTATCGTAATAACAATATATTTAGTTTATAGCACATACCCTCTGTAAATTTTAGTTTATAGTAATAGACATCTGTATATTATGTTCATAGCACATAAACAGTATATAAATCTGTATATTATATTCACAGAATATATATATATATATATATATATATATATATATATATATATATATATATATATATATATAAATATATATATTCATCTGTACATTATATTCATAGTACATATATATTCATTTGTATATTATATTCATAGAACATACATATCTGTAAATTACTGTTTATAGTATTAACCATATATTTTTGTTACAGCACTCATCCTTCTGTAGATCTGTATATTTGTTCATAGTACATCTACATCTGTAAATTACTCCATATTACCACTTACTTATTTAAATCTTGTACAAACTGTATATCCTGCACTTGCTACTATTGCACTCTGGTTAGACCTAAACTGCATTTTGTTGCCTTGTACTTGTACATGTGTAATGACAATAAAGTTGAATCTAATCTAATCTAATCTAATCTAATCTAATGTGAAGCGTGCTTTGCGACACTCGGCAAACAGAGAACAAACCTAATGGAGAGATCGAGGATGTAGCACACTGACAAGAGAAAGGTTAAAAAGGTTTGGCAAGATGATTTTTTTATTCACTGAAATCAATTCAAGGGCAGTATGTCTAGTTTGCAAGCAGTCACTATTTTGAAAGAGTACAATATCCGTCGTCCTTATGAAATATAACATTCATTAGGTTTCTCAAAATACAGCGGTGAGGCTCGAAAGCAGAAGGCTAACGAGCCCCTTGCTAATATTTGATATAAGCAGAGCGCACTGCTACATCCTGCATCAGATCAGGAAAATGCCACACAAGCCAGCTATCAGATTTCTGTACTAATTGTCAAAGAATGCTTCTGCAGCCACTACAAGGCAATGTGTCCTTCTCAGATATGAACATTCTCGAAAATCAGCTTGTCTAGGAATACCGTTACACGTCTCATAAAGGACATTTATGGAGCGATTTTACGGACAATATTTAAAAAAATGGAAAGTTGTATTTGCAATTGCGTTTCCTTCTTGTTGTTGTACAAGCCATTACATAATTCAAACCTTTTGCATTTCCCTTTACATGAACACAAAATGTATGGCAAATCAAAGTCGAATTTTGAATTGAATTTTCTTTGAAAATGTCTTTCGATTTACAACCCTGCCATATTTTAATCTAAATAGCAATTCCCCATTTGCTGTTTCACTTCCTCTGGCGTCTCATATGGAGTCTGCCAAAACTCAAATGTAATCACAATTCCCTTTGCATTTGCATTTCCCATGACTGCACATAAACCTTTCAATCATTGTTGGGGTGTGAGATTATATTATGGGGCGTGTTTGTGTCTAGAAGATTTTTTGAGCTTCGTGATGAGATCAGAGCTTTTCAGGAGAGCAAGAATGGTAATATTAAAGTACCCAAAGATAGGAAATGGCTCTGATCTGGCTTTCCTTGTGGAGGTCATAGAGCTGTTCATTGATTTGAATATTTAGCTTCAGTGAAACACCAGAATATCACCCATCTTTCTGATCATGTCAGAGCCTTCAAACAAAAACTACTGCTGCTCAGAAAACATCTCTCAGCAGGTAACATTCACAATTATAATATTCAAAATATTTCATGTGCAGTTGCTAATTATATTTAGTTTGCACTTATATTCATTGGTGTCATCTTTGGTATTTTTTGTTAATCAAACTGATGAAATTTGTGTTAAAGTTCTCATAAAGTATAATGGATTAATGTCCTTTTGTCAGTTCTGTTTGCCTCTCTCATATTTTACATGCCTGTTTTTCTCTTAACTCACTCCCAGTCTCACACTGTTCTTCTGTGTTTCTTTCTCTCTCATCACCACACCCAGGGAATCTAGCTCATTTTCCATCTCTTAGAGAGGCAGGTATGATAAAAGAGAAGGTATTCAAATATGATGCTGTTCTCAGCAACCTTATCTAGTTTGAGAGTCGCTTTGAGGACTTGAGACACAATGCTACTGACTTTAATGCTACAATGCTACTGACTGTTTGCTCAACCATTCACCATCAGTGTGGTCTCAGTCAGTGCTGATCTTCAGATGGAACTAATTAAGCTTCAGTGTGATTCAGAACTCAAAAACAAGTTCAGGTCCCATCCCTTTACAGACTTTTACAAATGTTTTTCAGCAAACAGGTACCCAAAGATGTGCAAACAGGCCCAAATTATGCTGTCTCTGTTTGGCAGTACCTACCTCTTGAACAAGTGTAAACTAAGAAGCTGTTCTATGAAGTGGCTTGTTTATGTTTTTGTTATAGTTTAAGTCTCATTGAACTATAGAATTTCGAAAGTAAAACTTCATTAGTTAAGAAGATAATTGAGTAATGTTTTCTATTAACTTTTTTTTTTTTTAAAAAAAGAAAGTTTTTTAACTTTTTTTTTGAATATTGTTAACCCATAAATAAGGAGAATCATGGCAAATTTAGCTCTTAGTTAAGTTTGATTTTTGGCCCTTCAAAGGAAAAAAATTGGGCACCTCTGACACCTCTGTCAACTCAGAGACGTACCTTCCACAGACACGGCGTATATCTGAATGTCTTCATCATTCTTGGTGTCCCGGATGGTGTAACTTCCACTATCCCTCGGCGTCATGTGTTTCAGTGTGAGCTCAGGGTAAGTGAGTGATGTTCTGTGTCTGTAATCATCTTTACACTGTAGTGAGTCTTTAGTCACATTGCAGATCACTTCATCAGCTGCATCACCGCTTTTATAAATCACCTCCACTGGCTCTGGTATAGACACCTTCAGCTTCAGATCTTCATCAGACTTCATCTGAACTGGTGTGAACACAGCTGAGGAGAAAAAAACATGATGAACTTCAGCTAGATTTAGACACAATCATAAAGGCTTACAGTCAGACTGCAGAGTGGGGGAAGTTCCTGGTGTTCAGAGTCAGGTTCCTCAGCTTCTTAAGACTGTTTCAGATTCTGAACATCACCTGCATGGACTTCACACCTGTGAGGCTGCGTTTAGTGGACTTTAAAGACTAATTTAAAGTCTTTCTTTAAAGACTTTTAATTGACTAATAATGATACTTATTTCAGTTTGTCCTTCAATGACATTCCACAGTGTGTGCTTGTATTTACAGACAACACACACAGTTCAATCTGACATTTTGTAGTTCCATCAACCTGCCAGATGGCGGTGCTGGACTTAATCCTGCCCAATCACATGAGCTGAAATCAGGGGAAATCAGGGGAAAACTCTCACATAACTTCTGAATAGAGGTGAAGTCTGTGGTTTCGTCTGAGGTCTGAAACCTGATGTGAGTCATTTCAGTATTGAACCCTCACTGTTTGATGACCTTCACTCTCATTATGATCCTAATAATTCACAGTGAAACTTTTATCTAGCTAAAACTAGATGAAACTAACTTTTAGTAGAAAAAGGCATAAATACACTTACTCTCTATGACGAGGCGCACATAAGCGAAATCTGAGTCTTCACATTCACATGCGTACACGTTCCTCTTACTGTAATCAGCTTCAGTGATGGTGAGAGAGGAATCTCCCTTCAGGTAGTGATCATGAGAGATACTAAATCCCTCCTCTGACTTGCATGATGTCTGATCACACTGAGCCTGGACAACATCTCGATTACTAAGAAAATTCCATATCAATGAATCAGAACATTTAGATGTACATGAGAGTGTCACTGGTTGATGAAGCTTCGCCCGTGTAGGACAAATCTCAAGAGCTGAGAAAGGAGCTGAAAGAGAGAACAAAGCAAGAGTGTGTAGTTAAAAGTGTATAATGATTATTGTGTAGTTAATAATGTTTATTGTGTAGTATTACACTTACCAGTGGTAAATGTGAGTGTGTAATTTATTGCTTAATGTTAATTGTATAATGTGTAGTGCAAAATGTATAGTGTTTAGTGTAGTGTTTATTGTGTAGTAACTACACATACCAGTGGTGAATGTGAGGAGGAAGAGGACACAGTGATGAAGGCTGCAGAGCTGCATGGTTGAGGAGACACAACACCACCATCAGCACTGCACAGGTGGAGAATAAAGCAGGAGACACACATGGACTCAGATCAACAGTTTATCAAGAAACCTGTAATTTACTGAATTCACTCATTTTCACACAAACATTCAGCAGTCAGTCAGAAAATAATGAAATAATAAACACATTTCTAATCGATTTCTATGTATGTGTGTGTTTGTGTGAGTGAGAGAGCGAAAGAGAGAGAGAGAGAGATATAGAGAGAGAGAGAGAGAGAGAGAGAGAGAGAGAGAGAGAGAGAGAGAGAGAGTTTGTATACTGATAAATGTTTAACGAAAGCTTATGTCGGTTATTGCCGTAATTTTTACCGGAAGTTTGTCCGGATAAACTTGATCATTGGCCACGCAGCACGTACTGAATCCCAAGCAGCACGTAGCTACTGAATCCCAGGCAGCACGTACTGAATCCCAAGCAGCACGTAGCTACTGAATCCCAGGCAGCACGTACTGAATCCCACACAGTATATACAGAATCCCAAGCAATATATACTGAATAACAAGTACGATGTCTTCAGTCGATGGCAGTAGTGAGGCATGTGTATTTTTTTCCTCATCATATTTTTATTGTTTGTGTGTTGTCTCTATGTACTGAAAGCGTAGGACACTAAAACAAATTCCTTGTATGCACAAGCATACGTATGGTACCTGACAATAAAGCTCTATCTGATTCACATCCAGTTAAAGAGGAAGTGACACAACCACAGGTTCTTTTTAGCAGTAAAACAAAACGCTAATAAAAGCTGACAAGGAAAAGATAAAGCAGAGTGTGTCTGTGTTTCTGACTCTTCTGACTACACAACTACACTGTTATTTTCCCCACACTGATCCGTATATGTTTACTCAGCACAGGTTCATGTATCAATACAACAGTTTCACAACAGAAATCAGTTATAACACACCGACACCGAGCTGATCTTTCACCATTAAAATAATCACACATCACTGTACACATTACAGCTCTGTATCAACACATTTCAGCGTGTAAACTGCACTCTGTCGTGTATAAGACTGGAATGTCTCTAATCAACTCACCAGGAAAAGCGCTTGACCTTCTCTCGCTAAATCTGCAAAAAAAATCTGTTCTCTCACTTTCCTTTTTGAGCCAGTGACGTCATCACGGGAGGAGGGGAAGAGGGGAGAGAGAGAGAGAGATTTGATTTTTAAAAAAACTATATTTATTTCGTTATGCATATAATTTTACAAAGTCATAACACAACATATAAATAAATAGCATCTTCCTGTACATATAATCTAAAAAGGGGGTTTACAAACAGCACAAATCTTTGTTTTTACACCATCTCGTCTCAAAAGCAGCAAGATCGTCCACGGAATTATAAAAACAGAAGTCAATCAGCATCCTTGTGAAAATGAAGTAACATTATGACCTAGAGTTTTCTCTACTGCATATAAGCATGTTTCCCTGATTAAACAAAAAGGACAATCTGTTTCAACCTCAGGATTTAAAATTGTTATAAAAGCATTGACAACAATGGCAGCATACAGAACTCTTGTCAAGTCAATGTCAAGAAGCTTTTATTGTCATTTCAACCATATACAGCTGTTGCAGTTACACAGTGAAATGATACGTTTCTCTAGGTCCATAGTGCCACAAAAAAACAAAGACATAGCTTAGTAAGGACTTAGTACCTAGCCACCTAAAGTGCAACTGTGCAACCTGGACAAGAGAAACAAGACAGACAAGACAGTGCAGGACAAAAGACAGTGCAAACAAAAAAATTACAAGACAATACACAAAAGACAATACACATGTAACTCTACGCCACTCCTTCAGAATTAGTTTGAAAGAGAAACACGTGTAGAGAGCACGGGCCCAAAAACGAAACACTTTGAATCACTCAAGGTACAAAGATTTATTACAAAAATAGGACAGCAAATGGTATACATAACAATCAAACACATATAGACATGAAATGATTCATGTAAATAACTCATCAAAAATTGGTCCCAGCTCTCCAAGATGTTAACGGCCAGCTCGCACTCTTACTATATTATCTAGTTTCCTGGTGTGTGGCAGACCCTTAAAGTGTAGGGAGACATCCTCCTGATAATACACACTGAAAGGAAAAAAATACCACAATTCAAATAAAACGAACACAACTCAAAACATAAACCTTCACTCATAACCACTTCAAGAAAACACTGCAAACATGGATCGCATACACAGAGAGGCCCACACACACAAAAAGCAAGCACTAGGAATCAAGCTGGTGACGTAAGGCTGGGAAGGTGTTATAAAAAAAAGAAATACAAAAACAAAGCACCAGCCAATGGACTGGTACACAAACAATCCAGAAAATGCATGTGCTGCCACCCTGCAGCACACACCTCTGAAACAAACAAACAAAAAAAAAACAGGAGAAACAGCAATTGACTTAAATCTTCTTTGGCAGATAGCAGATATAACAATCAGTTAATGTTTGAGCATTTATCCACATCTACTTGGTCTCTAGTCTTCAGCAGCGTACGCATTTTAGCAGTCATCCACGGCTTCTGGTTGGAACGTGTGGTGATGGTCTTGGAGACGGTCACGTCATCAATGCACTTGCCGATGTAGCTGGTCAATGATGCCGTGTACTCCTCCAAGTTAATGGTGTCGCCGTTGGTTGCAGACTCCCTGATGATGTTCCAGTCAGTGCACTCAAAGCAGTCCTGAAGAGCAGAGGTGGCTCCTGCTGGCCAGGTTTTCACAGGCTTCAGAACCAGTTTAGAGCTTCTGGCAAGTGGTCTGTATGCTAGAATTAGCATAACAGAGATGTGGTCTGAGCAGCCGAGGTGTGGGCGGGACTCCGCACGATACGCGCTCGGAATGTTTGTGTAAACAAGATCCAGCGTGTTTTCACCTCTTGCAAAGTCCACATGCTAATGGGATATAGGGAGCACTGACTTGAGATTTGCATGATTGAAATAACCGGCAATGATAAACAGTCCATCGGGGTGAACATTCTGCAGATCGCTAATAGCCCCATATAGTCCACTTAGCGCCTCTTTAGCATTAGCGCTGGGGTGAATGTAAACTCCGATAATGAAAACCATGGTGAATTCCCATGGTAAATAAAATGGCCTGCATCTAACAGTCACAATCTCCACTGATGATGAGCAGTAATTAGAAACAAGCACAGAGTTCTTTCACCATTCTGTGTTGATGTAAACACACACACCACCACCGCAAGTCTTACCGCACAGAGCTGCAGTTCTGTTGGCTCTAAATGAAGTTAGCCCGTCTTGCTGAATGGCGGTGCTCTGTCGCTGAGCCACGTCTCCGTAAAAAAAAAAAAGGGGGCAGCAGTTTCTACACTCATGCCATGTAGCACGTTCTTCACTTTAAGTCTCCTGCCCTTTTAGTTAAATGTGGCTTATACAAAGACCTCCATTGTGGTTATACCTTTGCATTTAGACATGGTTTTACATTTGCATTTAGACATACAATAAGTACATTGTGCCAGTGTGTATCAACCTTTTTATCTAAAGTTTTTTTTATTAAAAACGTAACACAAGCTTTATACAAACTTTCCCCTGTGGCATGTAAGAAATATAAAAACATTGATTTTTTAGCTTCCAAGAAAAGCCCTCCAGTTTGGGCTGTAGGGTTATGCTGTGAAATTTGTCTCTGGTGTTTGGGATAGCTGTCCCACTGCAGTGCAGTGTTTTTTCCTCAGCTGTTAGAGTGTCCTTCCATTTTGACAGCAGCTGAATGACTCCTCGTGTGGATCTGATTTTCAGGCATACAGAAGTCCACACCAGCCAGGTTTGCAACATGCCCCAAAGTGATTGTCCTTGAATTCTGTAGTATCCTGTTAAGTTCAGGAAAAAAGAAGTTGCTGTTTGAGATGTCGAACCGTGCTCCGTGGACTGGCAGTTCTTCTAGAAGCAGTGAAAAGATTGGGTTCTTTTGGCCTTCTGCAGTGTGAAAAGCTTCCAGACTTTGAAAATAATTTTATAAAATGCTGGCAACCTGCTAGTATCCAGCTTTAGGGTCCATGGGGAAGAGACTCTTCTGCTCTATCTGCAGTTCTTCAATGTTTTGCAGTAAGGTGTATGCAGTTGCCTGCCAGCTAGAAGTTGCTGCACCATTGAGAAGTGTCTGTAAAATTGCAGGTTAAAGGCTGCCATCCTGCTATGCAGGTGTATCAGTCCTTACACACCCTCTTCCTTGGGTAAGTACAGCACACTCTGGGGCACCCAGTGCAGCTTGTCCCCAAAGAGCTCCACCATACAGCTTGCATCTCAGCCAGAAGACATGGAGAAGGATCTACACAGGCCAGCTTGTGTCATAAAAAAGCTATTAAGTTATTAATGACTAGCAAATGCCCTCTGTACAACATTTCTAGTGTTATCCATTTTCATTTTACAAGTTTACCCTTGACCTTCTCTATTGCCCCCTCTCAATTACTCTGTGTGGAAACCTCCTAGAAACACACCTACGTATTTGAAGCCATCGCTTTGCCTGGTCAGACCATCTGGAAGATTTGGCTTCCCTTCTTGTGTCACCAGCCCGAGTTTTGTTCTGTTTTTTCGGTGTCCTGTGACATCGCCCCGCATCTGTCCGGTGGGGGGCGTCGCTTCACATCCGGTTTCCGTGGAGGATGCCGCCCCACTTCCTGTCCGCGGGGGGTGTTACAGGCCCGTGTTTTGCCCCCTGGATTTTTTTTTTCTGTTCTGTGGATCTTGTTTTTTTTCCCTGCCCTCCCTCCCCTGGTTCCTGGTTCTCGAGAGGTGGGTCTGGCTGCGGTGCGTCGGGGGCTTTGCTCGGGCCCTCCTGTTCGGCTGTGGACGTCGCTCGGCCCTCCTGTTCGGCTGTGGACGTCGCTCGGCCCTCCTGTTCAGCTGTGGACGTCGCTCGGCCACTCTGGCTGCGCCGCCGTGTGCCTTGCTCCCCCCACCTGCCTCGCCGTGTGCCTTGCTCCCCCCACCTGCCTCGCCGTGTGCCTTGCTCCCCCCCACCTGCCTCGCCGTGTGCCTTGCTCCCCCCACCTGCCTCGCCGTGTGCCTTGCTCCCCCCTCCTGGACCCGTCGGGACTGTCGGGACGATTTGGCACGTCGGGAGCCGCGCCTTGAGGGGGGGGTTCTGTCAGGACTCTGCCTGGACTTTGGCCATGTGCCTTTTGTTTATGTTTTCATGTTCATGTGTCTGCCCCGCCCTTGTCTTTTCTGCCCCGCCTCTGCACTCCTGTCCCTCATGTTAATCAATTATTTGTGTTATTTAGTTGAGCCGCGTTGCATTGTGCAGCGCGGAATCCTCTTGTCTATTGTCTCCTGTCGTCGTCATGTCTGTGTCCTGTTTCGTGTTTCTTTAATTTATTAAATCCCCGTTTTTGTTAAGCTGTCCTGCGTTTGGGTCCGTTTTTATCCCGCGTTCACTGACAGCTTCTAAAGTTTTCCAGAGGTATGGGTGTTCAACAATGTGGAAGTTCAGCACCTCAACAATGTCCCGAATGAGGGAAAAAATTGTCAAAAATATACCTATTGGGGACACTGAAAGTCTGGTCTGGATTGATGACATGGTCCATTACTTTATCAATCTATTAGCTAGGGCATTTGAGAGCAGTTTGTTGTCAGTACAGAAAAACTGGGTACAAGTTTTTAATTTCGATAAGTGTCAAGACAAATACAGCAACAAGCAAAGAGACATTGACAGAGAGTCAAGAAATGATGCCAGCCGAACAAAGGGACGAGCCAGATGTGACGCATCACGGCTACTGCCAATCGGCATTAATATCCCAACAGGAATATTAGGTCACACAAGTTTGTTACTATTATAAAGATGGCAGATGATAAGCATGAGTACAGTTCCAAAATACAAAACTTTATTTATGCACAAGTCATCTAATATGAAAAATATTAAAGCTTCTAATCCCCAAGGGGAACAAACACAACACAAAAACAATTGACAATAAGACTGAAGCATATGCAATACATAAAATAAAACAAACAATACCAAAATACAGGGATGACGTCCCCTAAGGAGAGATATGATCACTTGGTTATGTAAGCTAACCAAAAGCACAACTCACAGATCCTCGTGCACTTACATCAAGCCAGCACACCCAGTGTACCCAACACACACTGAAGAAACCACCAGCACAAAAGGGAGAAAAGATCCTTCCACCCGTGGAAAAGAAACACAACAATAAGGAAAAACATAAGAATCCCCTCGAACAGAGTTTGACAAATAATATGACCATGAATAAGAAAACCCAACCCAAAAGTTACCTTCCACAGGAAGTAAACAAATTATACTGCACACTGGTCCAGATTGTATTCCGGAGATTGGAACTGACCAGTGTACTAAATCCATAAGTGTCAAGACAAATACAGCAACAAGCAAAGAGACATTGACAGAGAGTCAAGAAATGATGCCAGCCGAACAAAGGGACGAGCCAGATGTGACGCATCCTGGCTACTGTCAAACGGCTTTTAAATAGGAAGTGCACCCTGTAACAGGACTGTAAATTTCCAATTAAGGGTTAAGGGCCTTGCTCAGGGGGCCAGCAGTGGCAGCTTGGTGGACCTGGGATTTAAACTCATGACCTGGATTCATTCACCTAATTCCATTACATATTGTTTATTATCGGTGTGCTGTTGTGATGTGTTATCACTCATGCCTGTGTTTGTCGGCTCCATGAGGTCAGTCCAGTCTTCCACTCCTCCTTCACAGCAGGTTCGGTCTCAGTGGTCGGCTCTGCCTCGGCCGAAGTAAAGAAAAATTTTGCACAAACACACTATGCCTATTTACAAACCCAATAAACAATGATAAATAAGAAAATAAATCACCCCACAAATAAAAAAACAGAAATTATACAAAAAATAAAAAAGCACGAACAGCCTCACTCGTGGTCTTACTCACAATGCTCCAGTATATAAATATAATGCAAAATGATCCTGATTTCCATCAAAATCTATGCAATAAGGTGCAAAGTTTACAATACAGGAAGAAAAAACACAACTACATTAAATATTTAGAAAGAGAAAGAACTTTTGAACTAGCATTAGTTAGATCATCTAAACCATCTTTAATCTCAGGTTCAAAAACAAATCACAACAGTAGTCACAACTTGAGGATTTACTGTGAAATTCAGCCATCAAACTTAACCCTCACACTGATTGGTTCACCAGACAACAGAGTCTTAGCTGATGCGTAACGCTTTATACAAACAAAATACGAACAATATTTCAATTCTATGGTAGAAAGTGTGCCACAAGTGTGTTTGGCTATTATATCTGAAACGCTAGAGTTGAGTTTTGTACAGGAAGTAAAGACGTGTTGTTCTATTTCCTCCTGAGAAGCCCTAGAACCTGACCAGTGAAATGAGGAACCAGACGATAGGAATATTGCATGCAGACACAGGCACAGTATACACTCAATTACACAAAACTAACTGGGTGTATAACATGCCTGCATCTGCCCACGATATTCTGATCCTTGCTGTTCAGCAAGCTTTGGCACACCGACATGTCTGTGTCGACGCTTTGCCATAGGTACCGACTGTACACTGATTTGATTGGTTGTTTAGAAACGTATGCCAAATGTTAATTGACTGTGACTGAGGTCATATGTGGCGTTTTTAAGAGATGAAATATGAAAAACAAAATAAAAACAATGTCTGTACATTGTAGACAGTCCTGGAGAACTGTTGTCCTGCAAAGTTTAGCTCCAACTCTGAAAACTCTGATGGAAGAGTGAGGGTGGCGGGTTGTCAGTGTGAAAGAGGTTGGAGTCGCATTTTTTGGCATTTAATTACATTTTCTCTGTTTAACATTTCGGATTAATAATTTTTGTTTTTGTGTGTGTTTGAGCAAGTAGCCGTGTGTACGTGTTAGTGTGAGAGAGAGTGGGTAGCGTGTTGGAGGAGCATGGCGATTCTGAGCACAAAGCTGTGCGAAAGTTTGACTCGCCAGCACGCTGTGAGGGTGGTGTGTGCAGTGAGTGTTGAGGAGTGTTGAGGAGTGTTGAGGAGAGAGGCGACGACAAACTTGTCTCTGCCTCCCGCATGAATAGTGCAATTGTTTTTTGAAAGATGTTGACAAAGTGGGCAAACTAAGTCAGTAAGGCATTTTGGTAAATAACAAACTTCAATTGGTTTCTCCCTTAAGTTCCCCAAATAATAAGATTATGCTTTCTAATGTCCCTAGTTTTGGTCCTGATGAGATAATAACCAAAGAGCTTTCTAGGAACCGGCGAGTGGACTCCATTTAAGAAAATCTCCCTAGGCTGTAAGTCCCCACTTGTTAAACACCTAGTGTATTTTAGGTGAGTGGCTTTTATGTTTTTTATGGAAGGTACAAAATAGCTAAACGTTAAATGTTTTTAAAATTTAACATTGATGGTTTTGATTGCAGCGTCTTCATATCTTAAGATGCAGATATGAAATGTTTTCACTGTGGGAAAACAGGTCACCTTGTTATGGCCTGTCCTGAGAGGTGGAGTTACCCCAGTGTTTCTGAGCAACCGGTTGTTCCCCCCTGCATATATACAGTACAGTGTGAAAACATTTGTAAATTTGACTGTAAAATTACATTGTTTTGGTCTTGGTTGAGCTTGTGTGTAAAAGAAGTTCAAGCATTTTAAATTGGTGTTAATTGTGTGCATTTTGTATCAAAGCAACAAGAAATGCGTTAATTGTATAGCCTACAAAGACGGATGTTGTGCTAACCGTGTTAAGGGTTTAGGAAACTTGTTAAATGTATTGAAAAAACTGTCATAGTGATTGTAAAAAACTGTGATATGAAGTTCATATGAAAGTAGACACTCAGGAGACACTCAGGAGACACTCAGGAATTTGAAGTGTTTCATCAGTATTTCTGTTTTTCTAGAAGCAACATATTCATAAAAAGGTCCAATAAACAAAAACATTTTTTTTTCCCCGCACAAATGTTTCTATCTTCAAAGAAAATGAGACCAAACCCACGTCTGCTTTCTGAGACACCCCAAGTGCTTGTTCATAAGCAGCTGTTTTTACATGGCCGCCTGGTGGTCCAGCAGCAGGATCTCGTGCTCTCATTGCAGTGGCGCAGGTTCAATTCCTGAGCAGGGAACTAACCCAGCCACCGAAGTGCTAATTCTCAGTGCCAGACACAAGCCCAGATAAAATGAGAGGGTTGTTTCAGGAAGGGCATCCAGCATAAAAACCTGTGCAAATTCTAACATGTGGACCACATGATCCGCCGTTGCGACCCCGAACACGGAGCAGCCGAAAGAAGAAGATCTTCTTCTTCTTTCGGCTTTTCCCTTCAGGGGTCGCCACAGCGAATCATCTCTCTCCACCTAACCCTATCTTCTGCATCCTCAACACTTGCACCCACTAGCTTCAAATCCTCATTAATTACATCCATATACCTCCTCTTTGGCCTTCCTCTTTGCCTCCTGCCTGGCAGCTCCATGTCCAACATTCTCCTACCAATATACTCACTCTCCCTCCTCTGAACATGTCCAAACCATCTTAATCTCGCCTCCCTAACTTTGTCCCCCAAACGTCCAACATGGGCTGTCCCTCTGATGTACTCGTTCCTAATCCTGTCCAATCTTGTCACACCCAAAGAGAACCTCAACATCTTCAGTTCGGCTACCTCAAGCTCTGACTCCTGTCTCTTCTTCAGTGTCACTGTCTCTAAACCATACAGCACGGCCGGTCTCACCACTGTCCTGTACACCTTCCCCTTGATTCTTGCTGATATTTTCCTATCACACAGAACTCCTGACACCTTTCTCCACCCACTCCAACCTGCCTGCACTCGCTTCTTTACTTCTTTCCCACTCTCTCCATTACTCTGGACTGTTGACCCCAAGTACTTAAACTCCTGTACCTTCTTCACCTCTTCACCCTGTAACCTTACTATTTCACTTCCCTCCCTTTCATTCACACACATGTACTCAGTCTTACTACGACTGACTTTCATTCCTCTTCTCTCCAGCGCAAACCTCCACCTCTCCAGGTTTTCCTCCACCTGCTCCCTGCTCTCACTACAGATCACAATGTCATCTGCAAACATCATCGTCCAAGGAGACTCCTGTCTGACCTCCTCTGACAACTGGTCCATCACTATAGCAAACAGGAAGGGGCTCAGAGCCGATCCCTGATGCAGTCCCACCTCCACTGTAAACTCCTCTGTCTGACCTACAGCACACCTCACCACTGTCCTGCTCCTCTCATACATGTCCTGCACCACTCTGACATACTTCTCTGCTACTCCTGACTTCCTCATACAGTACCACAGCTCTTCTCTTGGCACCCTGTCATACGCTTTCTCTAAGTCTACAAACACACAGTGCAACTCCCTCTGACCATCCCTATACTTCTCCATCAACATTCTCAGAGCAAAAATTGCATCTGTTGTGCTCTTTCTCGGCATGAAGCCATACTGCTGCTCACAAATTTCCACCACCTTCCTTAACCTAGCTTCCACTACTCTTTCCCACAACTTCATTGTATGGCTCATCAACTTTATCCCCCTATAGTTGCTGCAACTCTGCACGTCACCCTTATTCTTAAAGATCGGCACTAACACACTCCTTCTCCATTCCTCAGGCATCCTCTCACTTTCTAATACCCTGTTGAACAAACTAGTTAAAAATTCCACTGCTGCCTCTCCTAGACACTTCCAGACCTCTACCGGGATGTCGTCAGGACCAACTGCCTTTCCACTTTTCATCCTCTTCAAGGCCTTCCTGACTTCATCCTTTCTAATCTTATCTACTTCCTGTTCCACAGAGTTCACCCCTTCTACTCTTTTTTCCCTCTGATTTTCCTCATTCATCAGCTCCTCAAAGTATTCCTTCCATCTCCTCTGTACACTCTCCTCACTTGTGAGCACCCTTCCATCTCTATCCTTAATAATTCTAACTTGCTGCACATCCTTCCCATCTCGATCCCTCTGTCTAGCTAACCTGTACAAGTCCTTCTCTCCTTCTCTAGTGTCTAACCTAGTGTACAACTCATCATATGCCTTCTGCTTGGCCTTAGACACCTCCCTCTTCACTCTGCGCTGTAACTCCTTGTATTCCTGTCTATTCTCTTCAGTCCTGTCCATATCCCACTTCTTCTTGGCTAATCTCTTCCTCTGTATACTATCCTGAACTTCCTCATTCCACCACCAAGTCTCCTTATCTTTTTTCCTCCTTCCAGATGACACACCCAACACATTTCTCCCTGTCTCCCTATTCACTTCTGCTGTAGTTTCCCAGTCATCCGGCAGCACTACCTGACCACCCAGAGCCTGCCTCAACTTCTGTCTAAATTCCTCACAACATTCCTCCTTTTTCAGCTTCCACCACTTAGTTTTCTTCTCTATCTTTGACCTCTTCCTCTTACAGACCATCAGAGTCATCCTACACACCACCATCCTATGCTGTCTGGCTACACTCTCTCCCACTACCACTTTACAGTCACTAATCTCTTTCAGATTGCCTCTTCTACAAAGGATGTAGTCTACCTGTGTTCTCCTACCTCCACTCTTGTAAGTCACTCTATGTTCCTCCCTCTTCTGAAAATACGTGTTAACCACAGCCATGTCCATCCTCTTAGCAAAGTCTACTACCATCTGTCCTTCAAGGTTCCTTTCCTTAACTCCAAACTTTCCCATCACCTCCTCATCACCTGTGTTCCCCTCACCAACATGTCCATTAAAATCCGCTCCTATCACCACTCTCTCACCCTTGGGAATACTCTCAATCACCTCATCGAATTCACACCAGAATCTCTCTTTCTCCTCTAACTCACAACCTACCTGTGGGGCATAACCACTAACAACATTCAACATCACCCCTTCAATCTCTAACTTCAGACTCATCACCCTGTCTGACACTCTCTTCACCTCCAGAACATTCCTCACAAACTCCTCCTTCAGGACCACACCTACCCCATTTCTCTTACTATCCACACCATAATAAAACAGCTTGAATCCTGCTCCTATACTACGAGCCTTGCTACCCTTCCACTTGGTCTCCTGTACACACAGTATATCCACCTTCCTTCTCTCCATCATATCAGCCAGCTCTCTACCTTTCCCTGTCATAGTACCAACATTCAGAGTCCCTATTCTCAGTCCTACACTCTTACCTTTCCTCTTCTCTCTCTGTCTGTGCACTCTCCTCCCTCCTCTACTCCTTCGACCAACAGTAGCCCAATTTCCACCGGCGCCCTGTAGGTCAACGGCGCCGATGGCGGTCGTTGTTAACCCGGGCCTCGACCGATCCGGTATGAAATTCTTATTGTCAACTCGCATGATTAGATTTGGCAATGTTTTATGCCGGATGCCCTTCCTGACGCAACCCTCTCTATTTATCCGGGCTTGGGACCGGCACAGAAGTCACTGGACTGTGACCCCCATGGCTAGATTAGCCGAAAGAAGAAGATACTGATCGAATATGTCCCGTAAGTCCATTTCCGTTCCAGTGGGTGGATTGGAATACCAGTGTGCTGATAAAAAAAGGCTTAACAAATCAAAGATTAGTTACGTCTATATTAAACCGATGCTATAAAACATCTAAGGTCACCAATGGACAAATATTTCTCGAGCCTCTAATATCTAATCTAAGGCTGGAGACGGATCAATCTCTTCATCAGACGTGTTTTGTTGACCCTCGTGCTTGACCCGCTGTGAGAAGATGATGAAGAGAACGCAGATTAGATAACGATCGAGCGGTTTTTAGGAGCCGTCAATCTACGGACGCAGATACAGTAGTTCGGCCGGATGCTGAAGGCCCTGGAACTGCTGCTGCAACAATCCCAGAACTGGACCCAGAATAGAGTTGCTCTGCTGAACCGGCCTAAGATCAGTGGATTTTGGTGCAGTGCAGTATATGAACTTTTAAAAAATAAAACATATTGTTTTATGTTGCAGGAAACCCACAGCGATGAAACTAATGCTGCTGATTGGGTGAAGGAGTGGGATTGGTTGGTGATTTTAAGTCATAAACACAACACTAAGCAGTGCATGAGTCTAAAAAACTCATCTCCACTACATTGGTGAGGATGAATTTTTTAGATAAACTAAACAATGTGATTGCTCACTGCAAGACACTGCTGATATTTTAATTTTAGGTGGGGACATTAACTGTACAGATATTTATATAGATAACACACTTTCCCTGGCAAGATGGGATTGTTTTTGTGGTGAGCTGCTGTTTTTTATAAAGTGTTTTATTGTTCCAGTAGGCATCTCTGATCACAGTACGGTACAGTTTGCTATAAGTAAAAAGAATGTAAAGCCTATGAGTGCCTACTGGCATTTTATCACTGTACTTTTAGAAGACCTAAGAGGAATTGTTTTAAATCCTGAGAAGGCAGTTTTTCATCAACAGTACACTCTCAACATCACAAGAGACATTGTTAGATATATGAAAGCTGTGGAGATAGAAGTGGAGGAACTCCAGCGTTTCGAGTCCACAGGAGATTAAGGGGATATTAAAGCCTAGTGGTTAAGGTGGTGGCCTACCAATCAGAAGGTTGTGAGTTTGATTTCCATGCCCTCCAGGCTGCCACTGCTGGGCACCTGAGTAAGGCCCTTAACCCTCAGTTGTATAAAACTTTATGTCACTTTGGATGAGGGCATCTGCTAAATGCTGTAAATGTAATGTAAATGTAAAAACTGAGTTGGAGGGTATACACCCCATGGTGATGTGTACTTGGATTTAATGATGATATTAAACCAGAGTAGAGGGTACTGTACAAACCACCTTTAACCAAAAAAACTTCTGGCCTCCAATGGAGGATTTTACATGTTATTATCTCTACTGTTATTATCTTATACTTTTTTATCTTCATTTTAAAACCTGATGTTTCACATGATCCATTTTGTCCACTGTTTCCATGCTTTTCTTCCTTACTCCAGGTTACAGACTGATTAACCCTTGTGGACATTTAAAAATACTACCCTTTCGTGATGTTAGTGGGTAAATCTGTCCACTAAATTAAACTTACATAAAAATATATCAGATTAATTGTGTATAGATCAACATCAGTTTTAATCGAAAAATAAATCTTATTTAAGAAAGAATAATTCTAATTTTTAAAAAAAAATTATTTACTAATTAATTAGTGATGTCACAAATTTGCATAAAAATACACACAAAATGACTTTTTTTTTTTTTACCTTTTTTATTACAGTCTTGGATATGTCAAAGATGACTAATAACATTATAACATGTTATGCATTGTTAGTTTTTGTGCAGCAATAGATTTTAATTATTTCTCCCTCATTTACATATCAGGGCTGTTTTTTACCCAATGACTGTCATTATAACCATGTTTTTTAATTGCATGGCCATGACATGAAAAAAATGCAATCTTGCTTTTTTATGCCCGCCACTGGGAAATGAACAAATTGGGCCATTTACCCATTACACAAGCTTGTTTTCAGGCTTTTTTACATGGATTTCTATGGAGTTATCAGAGGTGTTTGTGTGTGTGGTTGTGCGGGTGTGTGGTTGTGCGGGTTGTACGCAAACAGTCACACTATAGTATTCTGATATCCTCTATAGAACTCAATGTAAAAAGCCTGAAAATTCATTCATTCATTCATTCATCTTCTACCGCTTATCCGAACTACCTCGGGTCACGGGGAGCCTGTGCCTATCTCAGGCGTCATCGGGCATCAAGGCAGGATACACCCTGGACGGAGTGCCAACCCATCGCAGGGCACACACACACTCTCATTCACTCACGCACTCACACACTAGGGACAATTTTCCAGAGATACCAATCAACCTACCATGCATGTCTTTGGACCGGGGGAGGAAACCGGAGTACCCGGAGGAAACCCCCGAGGCACGGGGAGAACATGCAAACTCCACACACACAAGGTGGAGGCGGGAAGCCTGAAAATTAGCTTCTTATTTTTGCACATACCTGTGTAATGGGGTAATGATGCCACCTTTTGGTCAACAGTAAAAATTACAAATTTTACCTCTTCCCAGCTGAAGAAAGAATTCATGTTTTTTTCGTCTTGGTCAGGCAGTGAAAGTGTGGTTATAATGGCAGTCAATGGGGCCGTGAAAAGTAAATGAGTGAGAGAAAAATTAAATCTGATGCTGTACAAACACTAACAATGAAGCCAATTTACTTACAAAAAAAACTTGCACTTTTTTATATTAAAAATGAATCAATAAGTCAATTTTTCACTAATTAAATTAGTAATCAATAAGTTAAAAAAATATATTTTTTAAAATATTTAGTAGTCTTCATTAGAACTGAGGTTGATTTATGCCAAAAAAATTGAAAAAATATCAATCCGATCATTAGATTTATGGACATTTTTTGTCCATAATCAAAGTGCACGTACCTCTAAAAATAGAACATTATAGACATGGTCAAAAATTAAAAATACATAAAAAGGTGTGTCCCAAAAAGTCATTCCTCTAGATGAAACTCATCTCTCTCTCTCTCTCTCTCTCTCTCTCTCTCTCTCTCTCTCTCTCTCTCTCAAGCCAGTGGTGTGAATGGTGTCAAAGTTAAATAAATAAAATCAGAGATGTTATTGTCGGTTGTTATTGCAAAGCTCCGCCCACCGCCTCCGCAGTAACGGAAATACTCCCTCCCTCCCGCTCCTCCCTGTTTTCCCGGTTCAGAGCCTGTTCATTTGGAGTTTAGGAATCGATTCCGAGTCCAGGAACCGGGAATTGCTGGAGACGAATCTGATTCAGCTCAATCACTTTCTTGATTTCGGATTCTAAAATTAAAAACAGGAGAAATAAGGAAACCTTTAGGTGTACAAGGTTTTAGATTTACAGAGCAAACTTAAATTATCTTATATTTTATTATATCTTTGGTATTGTTTATTCTGACTCGAGTAAAACATCTGTGGAATCGAGTAAGAATCGATTCTTCGTTTTTAGTGTTCAGTGAATCGACTCAGTATATCGACTCTTTTTTGGGGACCACCTCCAGCTGGAACCACAGTTTGGATACTGGGATGTTTGGATTATGGCGTTAACCTGCGTCTCTACTAAAGCGCTGAATCAAGCACTATAAACTCTTAGAATGTAGCTGTTCGGTTCCTGCTGTGTGTTCTGTCTGACCAAGTCTCAGTGGATTATTAAATAACAGGGATCTGAGGAGAATGGAAGCCTGTAAAGGTGAGAGCTGAAGAATCTAACGCGGGACGTCCATGTTTGAAGGCTAACGGTTAGCAGCGTGCTAACTGACTCACTGAGTCATTACTGCGACAAGACACTTACTTCAGGCCCAGACTCAGCCTTTAATTATCTTTAATTAAAACTCTCATCATGTTAAATATAACTAACTAACTAACTAAAAACACTGTGTAACTATTTATGTATTTGTTTATCTCTTTGTTTATTTACTTATGTTTTTATTTAACAGAACAGGATTAGTAAAATTAACTTCTAATCACATTACAGATATATTTATTTAAAAAATATATTAATAATTCGTCTAATATTATTGTTTTAAAAAATAGTGTGTGCTGAATATTTGATGTTTGTAAAGTTCTGTTGGTTTGTTTATAGACATAAAGCTCATACTGTGGTATTTGGGTATTAATCTGAGGGCTGTAGCAGTAGATCAGTGATTAAAGAGATATTGTGATATGAACACACTCTGATCCACATGTCCGGTATATATATATATATATATATATATATATATATATATATATATATGATATTGTTATGTGGAAGTGTGTATGGTTATGGTAAAGGTTCTGCCTTATCCCTGCAGGACGAGGGAGTGAAGTAGCTCATGATGAAGGTGATGATGATGATGTGACTTTACACTTGGCTTTCACTCTGGCATTTCTCTTAGATTCAGCTCCATATTTAGAGTTTACTCACACTACAGTGTTACTGCTGTTATCATCACGCTCATTATTGGTGCTGACACTGTGGTGGTATTAATATTGTTATGAATATTGATGCAGTCGTCTATTGAGCTGTGAACAGTAAGGCTTATTAATAAATGTAATTAGTGCAGTGGATTATATGGAATGTTATTCTTCATTACAATATTTTGACACTCATTTCTGCAGTATGGAAGGGTAGAGCTAATACAATGACGGTGACATGTGTCCTGTTGACTCTTACACTGCTCTTCAATGTAGCATGAGAGTGACAGTTTATATTACTGCTCGCTTACACAGGGACTCCATTTATTCTAACACTAATAATAAACAAATAATAAATAGCACTGATATGGTGATATGTTGAAATCACAGTGTGTCACAAAACAGGAGAGTGGTGTGTGTGTGTGTGTGTGTGTGTGTGTGTGTGTGTGTGTGTGGGTGTGTGTTGGACTGCACACTGGAATAAATCTAATTTTGCATTGAGGTTTATTTCATTCTCTTTTGGCAGAAATGAGAACAATGACATCTCTTTCTTTCTCAGCTGAGCACACACACACAAGTTCTCTCAGTGGTGTGTCAGAGTGAAAGAGAAAGTGTGTGTGTGTTTGGACATGTCTGTAACAGTTGTGTATTGTGGGACTGTAAGAATATGAAGTCCTGCAGTGACATGTCTTTACCCTGAAACAGAACAATGCTCCTGTCCATCATAACAAACAGACTTGGCAACTTCTAGCAACCTAAACGCTGTTTGTTTGTTTTCTGTTTGTGTGTGTGTGTGTGTGTGTAGTGTTATTGATGAAGATGATGAGGATGCACACACTCCTGCTCCTGCTGATGAGCTCCTGTCTCACACCCAGCCTTGTCCTCTCTGGTGAGTCCTGTCTGTCTTTCTGTTTGCTGCCTCTCTCTCTCTCTCTCTCTCTCTCTCCCACTTTTCACGTTTTCTCCCTCTCTTACTTTCTTTCTTTGTCTGTTTCTGTATGTGTGTTGAGTGTGTTTGTGTGTTGAGTGTGGGTGTCCGAAGTGGATGAACTTGACCCGGCAAATTTCTAGTGATCTAGAACACTTTTCACTCACACTGGCTTCTCATGACTTCACTCTCTATCAGCTCATTAAATACTAACTGATGAAGTAATATAAAAAGAGAGGGTTTCTGTTTCAGCTACAGATAAAAAAAACATGTGATTTTATTATAGCACACACACACAGGAGCTGTGAATAAATGACAAACACCCGTCAGAATAAATCCTGGGGAATGTTATGACCGATGCAGCATCAGGAGAATCACTTTTCTTTAACGTTTATGTTAATCTCAGGTCAAGAACATTTAAAAAACCTTTGTGTGAGTCAGACTGCTGAAAGGTGATTTGAGCATGTTTTACTCTGATGATTTCACAATGTTTATCTGAGACTTGGAGAAACATCAGAAGTTAACTTGAGAGCAAAAGAGCATCTTTTACCCCTTTTCCACCAAAAAGAACCGGGTGCTGGTTCAGAGCTAGTGCTGGTGCTGGTTCCACTGGCGAACCTTCTAAGAATCGGTTTGCCTTTCCATCGGTTAGAGAGCTATCAAAGAGCCGAGTCTGACATCACTGTATATGTGTCACGTTTCCCAGCAACTTTAGCGCAGCAGCGGCGAACACAAACACAACATCAACAATGGCGGATGTTGCTTTACTGTTAATGCTCAGGGCTTTGTGAACCTACAATGGCATGCAAACGCGGCGAATCCAACATGTACGTGCAGCTCCATGTAATTTGTATAAACAGAGGTTGTAATCGAGAACGTACATAACATTATTTTATCATTAATACAGAAAAAAGGTAGCCTTAGCATGTAGCTACCTACTATCATGTGTGCTGATAATTGATCATATCGCGGTAAAGTAAAAGTGTATTAAACATTAGTATACTTAAGGTACATTGTCAAAGGTGCTAACAGTAGCCCCGCCCACAGCCCCTGACACAAGCAGTTCTTAAGTTTAGACCAGCAACGTTTTGGTGCTACTTATGAACCTCTTTTCCTGGTTCAGAGCCGGTGCTTTGGTCGAAAAAGAAAGAACTGGTTCTAAATTAGGCTCTGGCTTCGAACCAGCACTCAAACTGCCTCGGTGGAAAAGGGGCACGTGATGCCAGAACCTCTGACTTCATGTACCATCCAAGACCATGAGGCTACAGACACCACAGAACCTTCTGCATGCTTTGGACTGTGTTTGACTCACTTTGGCCTCCATGTCCTACAGTGTCTTTGAAAAATTTTAATGGAAAAACCTGTTGTACAGAGAGCAAAATATCCAGGGTGAAGTGGGAGAATAAAGAATAAAGGTGCTGATTCTAAACCTCCTGTTTAATGTACAGTCACCATCCTCACACTCACTAACTAGTGTCTCTAAGGAGGAGGTATATGAAAAAAATGTGGTTCAGATTAGTCAGATCTCTCTCTGAATCCCGTGTGTGTGTGTTCAGAACTTTCTGTTCCCCAGATGGTGTCCGTACAGAAGGACCTGGAGTCTCAGACACTCACTCTGTCATGGCAGAGCGACGCCTCGTACTTTGACGTGGAGATTTATCACACTGAGCTCATGGAGCTCGTCCTCAACGTAAGATCTTTTGATCATTCTTCTGATTTGGACAACTCCATGTATGTTCATCCTGTCTAATCAGAGAGCAGTCATCTGATTACAGTCTCTGATTGGTGGAAAAACCCTAGCTGTCTTGGTGTTAAACTGTGTGTGTGTGTGTGTGTTAACAGGAGAGTATTTATTTGGAAGAAGACTCTAAGAAGCAGAGTCGTGATTGGTCATGGCGCTCGGCTGTGCCTCTGGAGTGCACCTCCCGCTCTGTACGTATCAGAGCACGACGCGTGGACACAGTGAGCCAGTGGAGCCCCATGCTGACCATCCCTGGTGATCAGACTTAATCATTACTGCTAATGCTAATGCTGTTTCTAATAACAATCATTATTATACATTGGATACTATATACTTTTTATTATTAATCACAGTCATTAAAATAATATGCAAGTAAGCTAGCTCAGGTTAGACTGACATTAGGCACACAAGTCTTATTCTCTTTTTTCCACCACTCATTCATTACTAGCTAAACTAGCTTCTAAGGTTACAATAATAATAATAGCTTTTTTATATAGCGCTTTTTAAAAGTGGCTTCTCGATGCAATTAACCTAAAAAAACCCAAATGTAGGAATAGAAATCATAAAAAATAAACACATAACAACTCCATTAAAAAGAACTCAGCAGTAAAGGTTAACCTAAAAGAAGTGTGTTTTATGATAAAATTTCCAAAGTGTGTGTGTCTGATGCGATGACTTGTTCTGCCATTAGTCAGGATTGTAGCTGCTTAGATATTAGATATATAGGAATGTATTTAGTGTGGATTTATTTACTGCAGCAAGAGGAGAGTTACAGTAATCAATGGGAGAGAAAACAGATGAATCAGACAGAGTTTCAGACACAGAGATGAAGAACATGTAGAACTACATCATGTAGAACTAGATCCCTGTTCAGTTTGAAACGCAAATCTGCAGCTGATCTGCTGCCAGGTGTGACTCTGACCTCCAGTTTTAAACCTGTAGATCTGTACGATATTTACTGCAGTCAGTCCAGACAGAATCCTGTAAAAGCCTGGAGAATTTTATCTGTGTGTTTTTCTTTCTTCGCATTTATTTATCTTTATTGTTAGTTTATTGTCTACATTTAAAGCCAGGGCTTGTTTTACCCATGGGAATTAACAAAGTCCTCCATTTGACCTCCATCTCTCGGTGTCTAACGATAGAGTTACAGAGCTGTTGAGAAGAGCTGAGAATCAGGACCTCAGACATATTTCTGTACAGAGAGAAGATTATGAAACTGCCATGATTTAATCTCAGCCATACAGAGAGTCAGTTCTTTACTAAAGTCTCATTTTCTCTCTCTCTCTCTCTCGCTCTCTGAAGGCAACAGTTTAGTAATTAAAACTCTTTGGTAATTAGTTCATTAGAGTATTTATTAATGTGGTTGTGATGTTCAGGTATGGACGTGCCAGACCAGCCTCATGCTCAGATGTACCCTCAGGACCGGGTGTTGGAGGTTGGCAGGAATGTGACAGTGTGCTGCATCACTCCGGAGGGCGTGGCCTTTAGCAGTTTGGGATACAAGAATCAAAACTTAGCGGTGATCCGACTGAGCCGCAGAAGCTACAGTGCCATCATCACTGACCTGCACAAGTCCTCCTACTCCGGCACCAACGTCATCTGTCTCTCTGACAGAGCCATGCTCACCGGCACTGTGCTCTTCATCGGCTGTGAGTCTCACTGTCCACCTGTCTCACTGTCCACCTGTCTCACTGTCCACCTGTCTCACTGTCCACCTGTCTCACTGTCCACCTGTCTCACTGTCAACCTGTCTCACTGTCAACCTGTCTCACTGTCCACCTGTCTCACTGTCCACCTCTCTCACTCGCTGTCTGTCTCACTCGCTGTCTGTCTCACTCGCTGTCTGTCTCACTCGCTGTCTGTCTCACTCGCTGTCTGTCTCACTCGCTGTCTGTCTCACTCGCTGTCTGTTGCTTCCTCACCGAATGTGAGTGTCACTGACCATTTTTCTCACTGGCAGTCAATCTTACTGACCACCTGTTTTACTGACTGTCTGTCTAATTAATTGTGTGTGTGTGTGTGTGTGTGTGTGTGCCCGCGAGTGCAGACCCCCCGGGTGATGAAGGTCTGCAGTGTGAGACACGGGATCTGCAATCAGCTGAGTGTCGCTGGAGCAAAGGACGAGACACAGGCTTACAGAAACGTGATTTACTCACCAAATATACACTAAACAACAGGTACACACATAGATAGCAGAAGGACCTCACACACACACCACCAAATCTATGCTTTTTATAGACATCATATTGTAATTGTACTGTTCAATAAACAAGTGTGTGTGTGTGTGTGTTAGGACTTGTACTGAAGACAGAAAGGACAGGAAGCAGTGTCGTTCTGACCACTGGGAGAGCAGCTGGACTCTGGTGGCCAAGAATCCCCTGGGAATAGTCCAGCTTTCTGATACCGCCCACATCGAGCAGCGCAGTAACTATCATATACATTTTCTAGCCTATCAAA
Organism: Tachysurus vachellii; assembly: GCF_030014155.1. Taxonomy (NCBI): domain Eukaryota; kingdom Metazoa; phylum Chordata; class Actinopteri; order Siluriformes; family Bagridae; genus Tachysurus; species Tachysurus vachellii. Next base: position 8,956,421 of record NC_083471.1, on the reverse strand, counting down.
ACAGTCTGTTTCCCTGCAGGGTGTCTGATCTCAGTGTCTGATTTCCTGCAGTTCGTCTGCTGGCTCCAGTGAATGTAAAATCAGAGGCTGAGGCATGGAAGGCTCGTGTTAGGTGGAGCTGGACAGTGAAGGACTATAAAACACTGTCCCTGCTGTGTGAGGTGCAGCTGGACAGTGGAGGACAAGCCCAAACTGTGAGTCACCATTTAATCACAATCACCTAATGTTAACTATAACAGCATTAACTAGCACAACATTAACTGACCTAAGGTTAACTAACCCACCGTTACCTTATGCAGCCTTGACGAACACATCATTCACTATTCCAAAGTTAAATAACACGTCATCTAACCCAGCATTAACTAACTGCATTAACTAACCGAAAGTTAACTAATTCATCATGAACTAATTTGTAGTGTGTAACCAAAATTTTACCACCTCACAAATAGTTTTGCATGTAAATAAATTATGCGTGTTTGTCTGTCTGTGTGCGTGCGTGTGTGCGCGTGTGATTACAGCGTAACTACACTGGAGTGGGACTCTCCTCCGTAGTGTTGGACAGGCTGAGGCCAGACACTGAGTACTCGTTCTCTATCCGCTGTGCATCTCTGCAGAATTTCTGGCGCTGGGGAGACTGGAGCGCCCCCTACAGCCTACATACGCACATGGACCGTGAGTTTTTACTATCGTTATTCATAATTATTTGGGATTACGCTCCACCAACTGTCTCTGTGATCTGTATACATTTCTGCTTCCATGGTATTAGGATTGTACATGGTGTAATAGTATTTGGACTTTTAATAATATGCAATTTGTGTGTGCGTGTGTGTGTTTAAGGACCTAAAGCTCCAGACATATGGGTGTGGAGAACCAGCGAAGTTACAGGACAAGTCCTGTGGAAGGTATACGCTCTCACTCACACACACACACATGCACACACTCTCACACACACACACACACACACACACACACTTGTGTGATGAATAATTTCCTCCTCCCTCCCACTCTTTCTCTCCCTTTCTTTCTCTCTCTCTCTCTCTCTCTCTCTCTCTCACTCTTTCTCTCAGTCTCTCTCACCAAGGGACAGTCATGGTGCTCTGACGGCATATGAAGTATCTCAGAGGGAAGGAGAGGAAGATGGCTGGACAACGATATCTCTCCCTCCGAGTGTGTCCAGAACTCCCATCAGTCTTAGCAACAGCAGTGACATCATGGTTGCCGTGGCAGCACGAAACCCGGTTGGACTTTCTCAGCTCAGCACAGTCATCGTCCCACAATACACTGCAGGTGTGGAGGTGTTTATTTAATCAAAGTGCACATTAACTTCTGGCACAATACAGAATTCTAATAAATTGATCTAATAGTAGTAAGAATAATAACACTCATCCAATTCATCTGCCAATTAATGATCATGTTAGCAGCATATAAAACGGTGTGTGTGTGCGTGTGTGTTTTGTGTCGTAACATCTGGTAGACTCTGAGTTTTCTGTATCTGATCTGGTGGCTAATGGAGGAGGTTTAACCGTTTCCTGGAGCCACAATCATAACTTCACACAAGGCTACGTGGTGGAGTGGCTGCCGACCTGCTGCCCCGCCTCCACTGCCTGCTCTGTCCAATGGGAGAGAGTTTCCCCCTCCAACACCAGCATCATCATCCAATCAGGTAAGGGGGAGTCTCAGGCACTTCAGGGAAAAGTTTCCAAATATAACTAATCTGATGGGTATTAGGTTAACTGAGGTGTGTGTGTGTGTGTGTGTGTGTGTGTGTGTGTGTGTGTGTGTGTGTGTGTGTAGGATCTTTGGACCCTGGAGTGCAGTACACCATCTCCATTTTCAGTTTGCTTCCTGAAGCTTCTGTCCTGTTACAGAGGCATTATGGATATGGACAGGAACAGGGTAAGGGCCCTACATAGGCACCCTCTAGTTTAGGGGGCAGTGATGAAGGTGTTGTATTCCTTAAAGCAGCAATAATAGTATTGTAACATGTAGAAATTGTGGTTTGAGAAAATTAGACCCGAAAACAACATAAATTTTTATTTGCATTTAAAGTTGGACCTCTGTAATTTAATGCAACTTTAAAGTTTGTAACATAGTTGTTAACACAGCTCTCAGACACACACACACAGTTCACCATATACAATGTAAATAAATACAATGTCATACCAGCGCTGTGTGTGTGTGTCTCTTCAGTTTCTTCTGTGTCTGTGGGATTGCTGTCTGCTCTTCAGTCAGGCTCAGACATTGTTCTTTCCTGGACTCCAGTTCCTGTGTGTGACCAAAAAGGCTTTATACTTGGACACACTGTTTATCTGGCAGATGCCTCCAACCTCAGCCTCATAGGTGAGACACCCACACACACATGGTTCTCTCTTCTTCAGCTATACATATTGCTAAACGTGAAGTAATGCATTGATTTTTTTTTTTTTATTAATAGCTGTTTATTAAAAGGCTAATAAAGGTGTGTGTGTGTCTGTGTGTGTATAGCCAATCTGAGCGATCCTGCATTGAGCTCTTACACAGTAAAGAATCTGCCTCTGGGCTCTTACAAGTTCACGGTGAGGTCGTACACTTCAGCTGGCGAGGGAATGGAGTCCACCGTCGCCATCAAAACCGAGTCTGACTGTAAGATCACTTGCTGCTGCCTTAAACAATTGGCAATATATGATTTCTAAAAGGACAGTGTGTGTGTGATGTTTATGGGGTGTTGTGTGTTTGTAGCTAATCTGATGTTGGTGGAGATCCTGGTGGCATTGGGAGCCATGTCCTTCTGCCTCATCATCATCACCATTTTCTGCTACAAGAAGAGAGACTGGTAACCGTCTTCTCACATTTACAACCTTCTGTAACTGTTCTCCAGGACATGTGTATTTCCGTGTCCAAATTGACCGCCCTGAGCTTCCTGTGGATTCTGTGCACACAAGCAAGGTGTAGTTAAGTGGGGGTAAAGAACAAAAACAACAAAATATGATGCAGAATACAGTTTCACAGTATGGCACTAAATCAAGTTTTACATTTACACAAAGGTTTTAAATAGTTTATAATCAGGTTAGTATGTGGTTATATAAATTCACACTCCTGTTCACTACTAAAATGAATGTTCTTACAATCTTACAAAGATCTGCCCTTTTAAATAACCAGATCAGTTGTGCTGCTGGTAACTGAGGTAAACTCAATGAGTCCTTGAGTCTTAACACTGAACTCGACTGTGAAACTGTGACATTCTTCCCAGAGAACCTGTTTGTTGTAAAGAATTTTGCTAAAGTGAATGTTAATGCAGACAGAGCCTAGAATCTGTTTCTATGGTAACGGTCAGATATCACCAGTTATATGTATATAAAATTAGCAAGGATTCCAACATGTTCTCACATTCTACAGTTTTTCCTACACACAGTTACTGAGCTTTCACTCACAGACACACACACACACTCTCACTGTCTTCTCACTGAGTTTCATGTTCATTGATGATGGATGGATGATGATGTGTTTGTTATATCACTATATATGCTGATTTGTCAACGTTCAGGGTGAAGAACGCGTTCTATCCTGAGATTCCTGGCCCCAAACTCACTGGAGACTGGTCAGCTGCACCGGTATACACACACACCCTTACACACACCCTTACACACACCTGTTACCTCCTGTCTGGTTTTCCTGAAGTCTTACTGGTTAACTGGGATTTAGAGTTAATTATATACCCACTATGAGAGTGAAAACCAGTCAAATCAGCAAAATCAACATTTCCCCGAATGTCTCTAAATTGCTGATATCATTAAAATTTGACTGTAGAACATTGAACAGCACAGAATCCTCTATACAGGCATATTTTTGTCAGACTTTATGGATTAGGATTGAATAATGTTCCTGTGGGATCTACTACAAGCTAAATGACCCTCTACTTATAAAAATGTTCCACAATAAAATTATTTGACTTTTTGGATTTTAACGCCCTTGATTAGCTGCTTATTAAAAAGCTTATAGTGTTAATAGTGTTTTTACAATATTGTAGGTATTTTTCAAACTGAAATATAAACCAGTTTGATACTTTTTTATTGTATAGATTTTACTGTTTTGCATATATACACAGAGAAAAAGCTTTCATAAGCTAAAGGTTTAGCACATTGTATGCTAATTGTTAAAGATCCTTCCTGCATTTTGTTAATTTGAACTTTTACCAATCAATCAAACTGTAAAATAATGAGTGTGTAACTCCATCTCTGATTTGTTTGTTTTTAACTGTTTTTTTGGGTGGGATTGATCAGTCAGTATTTTGTGTGTTTGTGTGAACAGGGTCCTCTGGACCTGAAGCCCCCCCCACACAGTCTGGTGCACATTGTGGAGAGTCCCGACAAGGACGGGCTTTTCACGGCTCCAGGTGGACAAGAAGAAGGACGTGGTGATGACGAGAATGATAACCAGAACATTGAAATGGACACAGACTCGGACGAACCTGCTCTGCTACGCTACTACAACCAGCTGGTCAGCGACACCTCTGATTGTTCCTCCAGCTCCACAGATTCAGCGCAAACACAGGTGACATACACTGGAATCCAAAGCCCCGCCTACCGCCCCCAGAATCAGCCTGAGGATTCCCAGGAGGTGGAGCCCCAGGAGGAGAGTCCCAGTGTGGGCTACAAGCCGCAGTGCTCATGGAGGCCCGATTCTCCAGAAAATGAAAACTTCTCGCTGGGAAGCCCGACCTCGGTGACTTCATCACAGTTCCTCATCCCGGAATCCTCAGAGGATCATCCAGAGTCTTCGGGAAGCTGGTTCCAAAACCTTCTCTCCGGAAAATTCTGATTAGCATTTAGCTTTACCAGTCAGACATCACTGCTTCTCATTAAAGGCATCATGGATGGATGGACAGATTTCTCTCATCCTTTTAAATTTGTGTTGTTTCTATCAAGGATGTTTAGCATTACTGACATTTAGCATTACTGACATTTAGCATTACTGACATTTAGCATTACTGACATTTAGCATTACTGACGTAAAACATTACTGACATTAGCGTTCTTTTTCAGAGGAATCTGCTGAAATAGGGAGCACAGAGAGACAAAGTCTGGCAGTTCTGCGGAAATATTTGCAGTGTTCCTGTCACTCAGCTGGCCAACATTATCAGCTTATGGCCACCAGTTTAGCATCAGGCTGAATTGTTTATCTAGTTGTAACTCTTCGTCCTGTAGAAGGCGATGTGCTGAACCACCTGCTGTCAGTTCTGGTGTTTAACAGTTGGACCCATCAGACCTTATGAAGTCCTTTGATGTTTAATGGACAGGTCACATTAACTCCAGTATAAGCTCATTGATTTGATGGCATTATTTGGAAAATGAACAGTAACCTGGGGGTGGAGCTTCAGAGAAATCAGATCACAGGACACTTGATTGATTGTCTGTGTAACACTACGATGCATATTCTTTTATATTTTTACTAAGTGCTTTGACTTTATTGCCTTAAAGTATTCACAGATTATTAGCTTTTGCTCTGCCGTTACACGAAAACAGAACCAGGCAATGTTTGTTTACACGTCATACGTTTCTCTCTTCCTGAAGTGCTTTATTTAAGGTCTTAAAGATGTTAAAATAATCCTAAGTATTGCAGATGCTTTAGCTTAGCAAAATCTGACGTTCTCATCTAACTGGATGTGATTAACTGAGATGTGCTGTTTATTTAGCGCCGGAGTTACCATGCTAATGTTGCTAAGTCTCAGAAGTCACCCCAAATTCTTTTCCAGAACCTCACTATACCCTCCATCATAACTCTGTCACCACCACCTCAGATTTTGCCTCTCTAGATTGACACCCTAACTTTAACCCTAACCCTATCTCTATACCTCATCTCCAAGCCCACACCCTCTACAGCCTGTCCTACTGTATAGGATGCACCTTCTAGGCCTTGCCCCTAGTCTTTAGCCCAAAGCCTCACCCCAGTCACCCCAGTAGACCACATTCTTTAGGTTTCACTTCCAAAAGCCAGATTGTTGAATTGTTTTTTTTTTTTTTTTAAATAATGCATATCCATACTAAAGAATATCAATAATAATTACAGAGCGTAATGATGACCTTATTAGCAACATTAGCTGCTTAGTGATGTTAGCCTTATAGTTGCAGTTGAAATGAATGAGTCACGTCTTATCTGATTGATTTTCTTTGTGCTGAAGGTCATGATATTAAGTGTGTGCGTGCGTGTGTGTGTGTTGTATTAGTAGGGTTAGTGCTCAGCTCTGAGCAGCTGGGAAACCCTATAAGCACAAACCCTTCATCTCATTTGCCAGTGCCAGTCTGACCGTCTCTGTCCACAACTCGATGACCGATAATCTCTCACACTGTACCTGGGGTGTGTCTCCAGAGCAGGAGGGTGTCTAGCATTTTATAGCAGAGATGAAGTTTGTCTCATTCAGAAGGCAGCTTGAGGGCAGGTGTTATGGGACTTATTCATTACTTTTATTAGATTTAATTTCAGAAAGGGCTGAAGAGGAACTGGATCAGTGGTTACATTAGCTAGCTTACATGTTAACCACAGCCTCTCCAAGTCATTTGTTTAAACTAATTTGAGTCTAAGCTAAAAAAAAAAAACGTGTAGCTATAGCATCATCTTACTGTCATAAAGCATTGTCATATGACTGTAATTGTGGCTGTTATTGCGTTCGAATTTATCAGCACACACTGTGTGTGTTTTTGTGTGTGTGTGAGAGAGAATGTAGTTACTGAAGCTTTAAATACTACTGTGAGATTTGACAAGGGCCATGGATTTATTAAGGTCGCTAATCTTTTGAAATAATTAATGAAGCAGCATTTGGACTTGATTCATTTTGTGCAGTTTAATGTGTCAGTTTTTACAGATGTTGATGTGAAGCTCATTCAATGTTTAAATTACTGCCTATTGTTTTTTTTACTTAATGAAGTTTATTTTTTTCTCTGAAATGTATGTAATTTGACACTAAGCTCGAATCCCTTTTTAACACTTCCCCTTATTCACTTCTGCTTGATTGAGTGCCCTTGCTTGTAAAGACTTTTTAACTTTTATTGAAATATGGGAAATGAGCATTAGATAACGATGGAGTGGACATCACTGTGGACTTCAAAAGCATGGAAACTGGAAAGTTAAAGTAGATGATGTTTGTTTGCATTTCCTCCATCTGTATATAGCAGCTGAGAGAACTGTGCTGATGGATCTGAGTGCACTTCAGAGGTGTTTTGGATCACTGTAGCTGCGTGCATTTGGGTCATTTGGGAGAAGTGGACTAGAGCACAGGAGTAACTGAATTGGACCTGTAAGAGCAGGATGTGGAAGCTGCTGTGATATATTCATCATTTACAAGATGGATGTTGCACTTCATTTTTATTTTTTTATTTTCACACAAGTTTAAGCTGACAAAATGTACATATGATTTGTTTAATGTGTGTTAATTTCATATATTGGCCAGGAAAGTCACAACACAAATGTCACTGTTACCAATGTTCTTGGGTGGAGGTTCCCTAGGCATTATGAGAGCAGCTTCCTGTCTTCCAGCAATCTAATTTTGGGCAGATCTAATTACAGGCAGCAATCTACTGGAAATCTAGTTCACTACATAGGGGGCAGAATGCCTTGCAGGATACAGTTGGAACTTTAGTGCACTACATAGGGAGTAGGATGTAGGGAGCTGTGTGGGCTTCATTGTGTAATGACACTAATAATATCAGTGATATATTGAATCTAACAGATCAAATACAACACTAACACTGTCGTGTGTCTGTGTGTGTGAGCTCTATATACTCTGAGACATTACCTTACAGTATATATAGTCGACAATAAAGAGTTCAGTTGTATGTGTGTTTATTGTGTATTTTACTGTAAGTAAAGAACACTTGGCTTTTTGGTTGAAAATAAAATAGATATAAATGTCTTATAAGAAAGTGTGAATTATCACAATGAACATCTTTTAATAACATTTCTTATATGCTATAATCTGATCAAATGCTTCAGCACACGAAGATTGGGGAAGAGAGCTGGTGCGCTTGCGATGCTTCCGACACGTTATCCATCTGGCTCGTTTCACTCGTTCATACTTGTGAGTGGTTTACATTCAATAGCAAGCGCACGTGAGCCTGGCTTTACAAAAACTCACTGATTAGTTTACAGATACAGAATAACACCACACGGACTCTGTTATAATAATTCTTGGGGACAGAGAGCACGTTACATGTCCCACCGGAGACAGAAATATACTGGACCATTGTTACACCACAATAAAAAATGCATATCGCCCAGCCCCACAGGCAGCTTTGGGTCTCTGGTCACTGCCTGGTTCATCTTATACTAACCTACATGCAAACACTTAGATCTGTTAAACCTGTATTAAAGACTGTAAAGAGATGCACCAATGATAGAGTGGGTTTTACAAGCTTGTTTTGACCTCGCTGATTGGTGTTTTTTCCATGTATCAGTTTCTGTGAGGACACATGCATCCTTACCAGAAGTCATCTAACATTTAACAATGATAAGCCATGGTTTACAGAAAAACTCAGACACCTTCATCAGGCCAAAGAGGATGCCTACAGAAATGAAGACAGGGTCTTGTACAGTGAGTCCAGGAAAACTCAGAATAAGGAGATTAGAGCAGCTAAGAAGAGCTATGCCAAAAAGTTGGAGGATCAGTTCACTTCTAACGACTCAGCTTCAGTCTGGAAAGATCTGAAAGCCATCACCAACTACAAGAAACCATCCCCCAGCACTGTTGCGAATCATTTGCTGAAGATTTGATTGAGTGTTATTGTAGATTTTAAACCCTTCCACACGCATTCTGACCATCTCCTTACACAACATTTAAAACCCACTCTCCCCTCTCCTGCGCTGTCCTCCAGCTCCAGGAAGAAAGGCACTAGGTCCAGACGGTGTCACACCAACCTGTCTGAAAACCTCTGACCAGCTGACCCTCATCTTCACACAGATCTTCAACAGATCACTGGAGCTGTGTGAAGTCCCTGTCTGCTTCAAGCGCACAAACATCATCAACATCCCAAAGAAACCCAAGACTCAGCATCATGGGCATCATTTATTTCCTTTAATCGACATCCTAATACATCCCTGCATCTCATTTTCTTCTATTCTATTCCATTCCATCATCTATAGCACAACTGTACATACAATTTATTTATTATCTATTTGTATTTACATATGGGTTTTTATTATTTTTCTCATCTTATTTTTATTCTCTGTGTGTTATCTCTATGTACTGGAGGCGTATGACATTTAAACAATCTCCTTGTATGCATTTGGCAATAGAGTTCTTTCTGATTCTGATTCTGATTCTAAATAAATAAATCCAGTATAGAGCTGAAGAAAGCACAAATATATTGACTTCCTACTTTGTAATACACTTCATTTTTGTTTTTTTTTACTGTTAATATATACTGTTAATAAAATATATAATACAAGCTGACAAATAAATGTATGAATCGCTTAAATGCATGTTTGTGTTAGTTAAAGTTGGATAAATTTACCTCAGGAGACAGGAAGCTAAGCTAACGCTAAGAAGCTGCACCTGAGACTGAGCCCTTTTGTTACCATAACGACGCCGACGCCATCTTCTGAAACATAAACAAGGCTAAAACTAAACTACGGCAACAAACCGTAAACAATCCGCAGTCAGTCCGGTGTGTAGACTTTCTACCAGGAACACTTTAAACTCTTTAGAAAGCTCTCAGGATGTCTGATATACTGTGTCGGTGGCTGAACTCTGAACTCCGGTTAACTAAAACCGTCGGTAAGCATCCTTCATGTCAGCCAGTTAGCGTTAGCCAACAGAATCTAATCTGATGGTGAGTCCAATTGAATCCAATCTAATATGATGTAAACGTTTTTTGTAAATGCAGAGCCGCTTTCTTTGGCCAAAGATTTCTCTAACGGTTATCTGCTGGGTGAAGTCCTGTACAAACACCAGCTCCAGGAGGATTTTCACCAGTTCTCCAGACACAGGTTTGTGTTACACTTTCATACAAAACAACTACATATCTAACACTTTCCATTACATTTATGTCATTTGGCAGACACCTTTATCCAGCACACCAGTATCTTTTACACATCTGAGCAACTGATGGTTGAGAGCCATGTTTAGGTTCCCAGCAGTGTCAGATTGATGGACCTGGGATTTGAACTCATAGCCTTCTGGTTTGTAATCCAATGAATTAACAACTAAGCTACCAGATCAATTTTATTCCTTGTCTGTTAATACATTCTGAAAGCATCTTAATCAACACTGTGCCTTTTTTCATATTCATCTTCACTGAGCACTTTGTTTCACACACACACACACACACACACACACACACACACACACACACACACACACACACATGGACGTACCTGGAAGAAACCCACATAAACATAGGGAGATCATGTGAAATTTCTCCACACGCCCCTGAGCTCATGATCAAGCATGGAGATCATGCTACAGCTGTGGAGAGATAACACTTTTGTTTTTATTCCTGATTTTGTTGTCATACATCAGAAAAGAATGCTTTAGTTGCAAGAAAACGTAATGCGACCCTCACACAGTTTAGTTCCAGCCTTATAGATGAGGACAAACTCAGTGTCAGTGTGACAAACTGATCTCCAAGCATGAGTGCTGCTGCTATGACACTCATCTAAAACCCATAGGAGAATAACAAACGAAGCTAATGGATAAAAAACTTATTACTGCTAGGTGATATTGTCTAGTCATGTTTTTTAATCACAGGTCTGTGGATATCCCCATGATCATTGTATATTCTGACATGGAGAACATATGCTCACACAGACTTTTAGAGAATTTGGAATATCTTACAGTGTAACATGAAATAATCTTAAGACACCATTGAAATCACTCCATTGTTATGTTTGTTTGTGTGTGTGTTTTTCAGCACACCTAATGCCAAGCTGAACAACTTCACACGTCTAGAGCCCACGATGCAGCTCCTGGGTGTGCCCTTTGATCTGAGCATGGCCAAAGCAGTAATGCAGGGCCAGCAGGGTGCGGCCACACGTCTGCTCTATCAACTCTACATCCTGCTACAGAAGAAGACACGTCTTGGGCTGACAGCCACCATGCTGGAGACCATGCAGCCTGCAGGCGTGGCTAAATTGCATCGTTTGGAGAAGCACATCTACACACAGGTGGTTTATCCACTCAGTGGCTGTAAATCGTATCACAGTGCTGATTATATATTTTTTCTGATAGAATTGGGCTCTGTGTGTGTGTGTGTGTGTATTTCAGCGTTTGAGGATGATGGTGAAGCGTGAGGCAGATGTAAAGATGCAGAAGATCGCACAGCGTTTCGATAAGAGAGGCCGTGATGCATACAGCCGCTCAGTGATGGCCGAACTGGAGCGAGAGGAAAGAAGGCGTCAAATGCAGGAACAGATCAGACTCCAGGACATCCAGAAGGTGAAACACTGCCCGAGTCTTAATTTCTACTAATTGTATAGCAGTAAAATACCAAACAACCAGCTTACTTGGAATCAGAGCTAATTGGATAACTTTATGATTAGCAGGCTTACTAGATAGCTGATATGCTAAGTGCTAATGTGCTGATTAGATTAGATCTATCTTATAATTTAGTTTTATCGTCATCATTCTCACATATTTGAGTTGGTGTGTGTGTGTGTGTAGCACCGACAGGCCCGTAGGAAGCAGCAGGAGATAATGGACCGCATTCAGAGAGCTACAGTGCAGATTCCCAAACCCCCAGTGAGCCGTTCAGACCGAGCAACGGGCAAACACAGACAACACCATCAACCAGATGCTCAGGTTAATGAACACACACATACATACACACACATGTACACACACTTTCACACACCTTACTCATATTGACAGGTTTCATCATCATTCAGAACACACTGTACTGCTCTTAACCAGTCAGAGCACTGTATTGTTCTTAACCTGTTGATGGCATCTGTTTCACTTTATTTGTTTCTTTGTTTGTTTATTTAGAACATTTATTATCAGATCAGTGAGTTTGAGAAGAACAGGATGAGACCGTCTCCTGCATCATGTCCAGCCTCTGTCAGGTAAAAACCCAGAGAGAGATAGGGGGAGAGAGAGAGAACAGGAGGAATTGAAAAAGCATAAAAGGGAAATTTAATATTTCTTTTGATGAGATCACATCATCTTCCCCCTGTTCAGAATGTTACAGTTAATGGAAATGCTCCTTTGGAAACATACTGAGGTGTGTGTGTGTGTTTGTGTGTGCACGTTTGTATGTGCATATTTGTGTGTGTGTCTTTGTGTGTGCGTGTTTGTGTGTGCATATTTGTGTGTATGTGCGCGCTCGTGTTTGCACATGTGTGTTTGTGTGCGTTTGCACAGCTTGCAGGTGAACGAGGAGCAGATGGAGGAATGGAACAACGCATACGTTCAGAAGATCAGGAAGCGTTTGGAGGAGAATGCTTTAGCACGGGAAGAAAGAGAGAAACGCCGCCGCAGAGTGCTAATCCATCAGCTACACACACACCAGACACATGAGGCTTGTTTACTGCACCCACTAACACCCACCAACACACACACACACACACACACACACACAGGTTTGATTGGATGCAAAAGTTGTGTTGGAGTGTAAAGAGAGGTGTTTTTGAATAATAGAACTCTAGGGAGCAGACTAAGGGGAAAGAGAATAGGACATAAAGTAATCCCATAGGAGACAGAGCAGGATCTGAGTGCAGGATACCTTCTAAGATCCTTCTGTACATATTCGAACCTACAATTTTAATTTAGGTACCAAACACATCGCTGCATAGAATAAATACCTTTATAGAGTAAACATCCATTTTTTAGTGCCAGAGACTCGCACACATGCACACACACACACACACACACACACAATAGTTTTGTTTCACATGTGTGCATCATTCAGTGGAGAATGACACACCATGAGCTGTGTGTAATACACCAAGAGAAAACAAAAACACAACAAGATTTCAAAAAGATAAACAAGTGTGTGTGTGTGTGGATGTAGGAGATGTTACGGGAGGAGCAGCTGATTGGGAGGCTTATGCGCCAGTCACAGGAGGAAAAGAGAATTGCGGCGCAGCTGATGCAGATCAGACAGCAGAAGGAGGTTCTAAGGCAAAACCGTATCCTGAGAGAGAAAGAGATCCACAAACAGAGACTCAGAGACTTTCAGCAGGCCCTGGAGCGAGAGGCAGTGAGGATGCATTACACACACAAGCACATGTGTTCTCTCATGCTACATGTATGCACAAACATGTATGTGTGTGTGTGTGTGTTCCAGGCTCTGCTGCAGCAGGACAAAATCAATCGTGAGGTAGAGTTGTGTAAAGAGCGGGAACTTCATAAGCGTCTGATTGCTGAGCGTGCTCAGTCTAAACACAGAAAACACCTCAACACCTGTAGGGAGATTCTGGAACAGATTGTGGATCTGGCAACCAAAGCTGGAGAATACCGCCTGCTCACTTCTAAGTAATACACACACACACACACACACACACACACACACACACACACAGAGTATACAATTCCAGTCTCAGTGAAGGAGACAGAATCTCTAGCTAGTGACTGTATTATTTAGAACTGCTGTCTGCCTGAGATGTGAACTATCATTACCCAGTTACTGCCCTTTAAAGATTATGATTGTAACATGTCTATAAACACTGACATCACAAACAAATTTCAATCAAATATTGACAAATAGAAAATGATTAAGGAAAAAAGTATGTGTTTGTATTTGTTTTTGTATTGTGTGTGTGTGTAGTCTGATTCCTGTAAAACTTATGAGGGAGTGGAAGGAGTTGTGGTTGTGTGGGAAGCCGTTGTATGAGAAGGAGTCAAGCCAAGAACAGGAAATAGAGCTGGAGAAACTTCAAATCCTCAACAAGCAGGACTACACTGACTACACGGTGAGAGACAGGCAGGAAGAGATGGGGAGAGAGAGAGAGAGAGATAGCATTAGTTGCACTTTCAGTATCATCTGAAGCAGTACTAGAACTAAAACAGTACCATCATATAAACACAATATGTATGTATGTGTGTATTGTATGTACTTCAGAGTATGACAGGGGAGTGGACATGGCCTGAAGAAGTTGAGAGTAGAGCGCCACCCTCCAATAATGACATCCTGGGTCACATTGTGAGTCATTTGCGTAACTTGGCTAATCCACCACTACCGACTGCTCCACCACCTGTGTTCCCTAACTGCACACTCCGAGCCTGTGTTCTGGGAAAAGTCTGCTCTGGAAAGACCACCTGCCTTAACCAGATCAGCCAGGGTATTACACATATTCACACACAAACACACACACACAGATTAATATAAACAACTAATTCTAACCCTCACTGATCAGAGGTTCTCTGCCGGTTCCTCTGAATGGGATGACATCAGGAACCATGTGACTATGTGTGCTAAGTAAAAGTGTTCAGCCCAAATGTGAACTGGTCTAATCTGTAACTTTATAAACTATATTTATTAACACACTGCCATTACTGACCTGAAAAGAAAATTGGTCAAAAAGAATGTGTCTATGAAAGTTATATAAGTATGGAGCTAAGCTCTATGAAAGTTATATAAAGTTTACTGGACCCTACTTAGTTCTTCTAGTGCTGATGTTAGGTGTCTCTTACTTTCTGATGTTCTAGCATGTTATGTTGGAGTGCTGTACCGCTGAATACTGTTTGTGTTGTTCTTTTTGTCTGTTGTACAGCTCATGGTATTCATGTACTGTCGGTTGATGCACTGATCCAGGAAGCGCTGAACGCTCATCGCAGTGGAGACCCTGAGATCGAGGTCTGTACATATCACACCTTACACCCCAGTCCTCTTAAAGCTTTGTGTCACATAAGGGTTAGAGGGTGTCATAGTTCACATGTCACAAAGCACAGAAAAAATACAACAAAACAAACCTTTATTTTGCTTTCAGAAATGATCACAATTATGGAAAGTAACAAGTAGGTTATTTATTTATTGGCACCTCTCTTGATCAGGAAGAAACTGCTTGAAAATCTTTGACACTGGTGTTCATTATCTTCCATTAACAGCTTTGAAGTGTGTTGCTCCTTACACACCGCAATTCTGATCACTAGAATCAACACACATTCACTCTTAAAGTCAGGTGTCACCTCATAGCACAGAAGGATACTGCTTTAAATTCCAGCACCTCTGACGTAAATCACCTTCACTGATACCAGAAGAAGTTTCAGATGAAGTTATGAACCTGAGCTGTAGCAGGTTTACATTTAGCACTTGTACATTTTAGCTGGAGTGTCCTCGGGATCTACATTACATCCAGCCCTGAGGTCTACTCTTTTGCATTATTGCGTTCTTTTAAGAGCACATATTTAATAAAAACGATAATATTAAATATAGCATTTCAAATATTATCCATAAGTGAACAGTTATGATTATATATGATTATTGATTATATAGCATTTTTTAAAAATCCTCATTTTAGTTTAAAACTTTTTTTTATTTTTATTTTGCAGTTTTTCAGAAACACATACAACATTTAAGAGACATGTTTTTCTTTTGCTTCTATGTAAAAGGGGAAAAAAGGAGAAAGAACTTACCCGAAATAAAATAAAACAAGGGTGTGTTTTTCTGGAACCTGTGATTTCTGAAACCATAAAACCATAAAGACTGAGTGTGTGTGTGTGATTGAGAGAGCAAGCGAGAGAGAGAGAGAGAGAGAGCAGTGAGAGAGAGAGAGAGAGAGAGAGCAGTGAGAGAGAGATTTGTTTTAATCCATTCAGCTAATTACAGTGTGACTCATGCAGAATTAAGGCAGAGAAAGTCCTGTGTGGTGAGTGGTTTTGTTTGATTACTGTATTTAGGTGAATACAGGAAGCAGTGACTCTCCTCAACAGGAAGCAGTGCATAGTGAGGAGTCGGAACCACCACCTTCTCCACACACAGGTGTGTCCTTATCCACTTTAAAAAAAAAAAATATTCAGGGGTGGCTTAATGAAGCAGAGTGAGTTATTACCCTGAAGTTGATTGTTTTCCAATAACAGTAGGCCCCGAAGAGTGTTACTCATCTTAAAGCTCTGCAGTTTACAACCAAAATACATTTTATTTAGTAAAGCAGACATCATGCTTTTTATCCATTTAATGTTACATTTAATGTCAGTAAAACAAGTGAGTTCCTGTTCCAAACTGTAAAGAAGTGTAAACCCCTCTGTCCTGAAGGTGTGGAAAAATGTATTTAGTGCATTACCTCTGACTGTTCCACAGCCCTGACTCTGGAGTCTCTCTCCGTTAATGTTACATAAATATCTTCTTCCAGAAAACTTCACCACATCATCAATTAGATGCATTTGGTCAGTTGTACTCTCTGTCCCTATTAATCATATTTACACCAGAGATGTGCGGATCATCTCAAACGTCACACGATGCTTCAAATAAATCATCCGCCCTCCACCCACCTGCACCATCATTTTCTCAGATTAAGATATCCGCACGCGATCGTCACATTACAATAATTTTAATTCTTAGTTTTCATCTTGATGAAATGGTCAAAAGATGGTTCTTTTTAACAGCGGATTCGGTGCAGTTAGAGCGATCTGCGCGTAACATGATATGCTGAACGGATACTGATTTTAAATGAACATTTATTAGTTAATTAGTTAGTTATGAAACAAAAGGTTCTTTGGCCAGATTAAGCTTCATTTGCATAAACACAGGCTTTACTCCCTTTCAGATTTTAGCTGGAATCTCACCGTTTCTGTAAACTTCCTAAACAGCAGAACGCACAAACACCAACACAAATGAAATTTGCTCAGCCTGAGCAATGACTGACCCACCCAACATCTCTCTCTCTCTCTCTCTCTCTCTCTCTCTCTCTCTCTCACACACACACACACACACACACCCTCATCACAGACACAGAGGGAAGAAGATGTGTGAAGAACATAAGCATTGTGCTAGTCTTTGCTGCGTTCAGTCAATAACAATTGCATTAGTGAGACTGACAGCAAGACAGAACGGAGCAGTGTTAGTGCAGAAATTACATTAAAGCAGAAACATTTAATGTTTAATAACACTGCTAAGATCAAAACAATTCTAGGAAGAGCACTCAGGAGTGTGAAGCACTGTCTAACTCAATCTGTCTTCCTTAGCAGAGCCGGGAACTCACAGCCTGGAACACTGCACAGTAAGTACTGAACACACACACACACACACACACAGAGAGAGAGAAAGAGCATTGCACACTGTACAGTAAGTAGTGTCTCTCTCTCTCTCTCTCCTTCTCACACACACACACACAAACACACAGAGAAAGAGCAAGTACTGAACACACACACAGAGAAAGAGCATTACACACTGCAAAGTAAGTAGTGTATCTCTCTCTCTCTCTTTCTGTCTCTCTCTCTCTCTCTCACACACACACACACACACACTCACAAACACACACTGCAGAGTAAATAATGTTCTGTGTTATTCATGTCCCAGGAGTCTTTGCTCACTCAGCACGGTGCAGCTGTGGAAGAAGCTCTTAAAGCAGGCAAAGGTGTTCCTGATTGCCTGCTCATCGACATCATCACGGATGCAATCAGGTGCACATCTGTTTGTCACACTTGTTTATCTGTCACACCTGTTTGTCTGTTAATTCAATTCAATTAATTCAGTTTTGTTTGTATAAAACTTTTAACAAGGGACATTGTTACAAGACAGCTTATATACAGAATATCCAATTCTGAATATGTTTAAAAATATTACACCTGTGTGACTGTTACATCTGTCTGTCTGTTGAATGTCTGTTTGTTACACGTCTGACACTTTTGTCTGTGTAACACACTCATCTTTTATTGCATGTGTTCTTTAGGAAGGTTCCCTCAGGTCAGGGTTGGGTTCTGGACGGGTTTCCTGTGGCACTCTCTCAGGCTCACCTGTTGGAGAAGGCTCTGGGTGGAGCTGACATGGATCAGGTCCACACAGAGGCACAAGATAAGAGTCATGAGCTAGCTGTAGACAGGAACGCCCCTCAGGCTCCACCCCCAACCTCACCTGTGCTGAATTTGGCTCTGTTGCTGGAGGTGTCAGATGAGCAGGTGCTGGAACGATACCAACACAGTGAGTGACCTTGAATCAACCATTAACACAACTATTGCTTACTGGCTCTCCAGTATTTATTATTATTATTATTATTATTATTATTATTATTATTATTATTATTATTATTATTATATAACTCTTTTCTTCCAAAATTCTTTAATAGGCCTTAAATTCTCTTTGAATGTATTGAAGGATAATTTTAAGATCTTGTATCTGATTATTTGGAGGAGTTCCTCACATGATTTTTTAAAACACAATAAACAGTGTTTTGTGCAGGTGTAGCACTAATTCACCAGTGAACTGTTGTTCCCAGCAGTAAAGGAGCTGGAGATAAACCCTGAGCATATATGGAAGAGGCAGGAGCAGACACAGGTCCAGCACAGGTTAGTGTGTGTTTCACATGCTCCCTAAACTGAGCTCTTACTCAAAGGGTGCACACACAAGCACACACACATACATACACACTAGTCATTCACTCGGATTTTAATTCTACAAACACTTTTATGGTTTTATCATCACAGAGGTCCATTAATGCTCTCATGATGGTATCATTCTGTGCAGTCCACTAGAACACTACACTGCACTGATAAACTGCAACACTGCACTGCTACACTACACTGATATACTGCACTGATACACTGAACTGATACATTGTATTGCTACACTGCACTAATACACTGATACACTACACTGTTACACTGCACTAATACACTACACTGCTACACTGCACTAATACACTGATACACTACACTGTTACACTGCGCTAATACACTGATACACTACACTGTTACACTGCACCAATACACTGATACACTACACTGCACTAATACTCTGATACACTACACTGTTACACTGCACTGATACACTGATACACTACACTGTTACACTGCATTAATACACTGATACACTACACTGCTGCAATGCACAGATACACTGCTACACTGCACTAATACACTGATACACTACACTGTTACACTGCACTAATACACTGATACCCTACACTGTTACACTGCACTAATACACTGATACACTACACTGTTACACTGCACTAATTCACTGCTACACTGCACTAATACATTGATACACTACACTGTTACACTGCACTAATTCACTGATACACTACACTGTTACACTGCACTAATACACTGATACACTACACTGCACTAATACACTGATACACTACACTGTTACACTGCACTGATACACTACACTGTTACACTACACTGTTACACTGCACTGATACATTACACTGTTACACTGCATTGTTACACTACACTGCTACACTGCACTGTTACATTGCACTGATACAATACACTGTTACACTGCATTGTTACACTACACTGATACACTGCACTGTTACACTGTACTGATACAATACACTGTTACACTGCACTGATACACTGCACTGATACACTACACTGTTACACTGCACTGATACACTGCACTGATACAATACACTGTTACACTGCACTGTTACACTGCACTGATACACTACACTGTTATACTGCACTGATACACTACACTGTTACACTGCACTGATACACTGCACTGATACACTGCACTGATACACTACACTGTTACACTACACTGATACACTGCACTGATACACTACACTGTTACACTACACTGTTACACTGCACTGTTACACTACACTGTTACACTGCACTGATACACTGCACTGATACACTGCACTGTTACACTACACTGTTACACTGCACTGATACACTGCACTGTTACACTGCACTGATACACTACACTGTTACACTACACTGTTACACTGCACTGATACACTACACTGTTACACTGCACTGATACACTGCACTGATACACTACACTGTTACACTGCACTGATACACTACACTGTTACACTACACTAATACACTGATACACTACACTGTTACACTACACTGTTACACTGCACTGATACACTACACTGTTACACTGCACTGATACACTGCACTGATACACTACACTGTTACACTACACTGATACACTACACTGATACACTGCACTGATACACTACACTGTTACACTACACTTTTACACTGCACTGATACACTACACTGATACACTACACTGAGACACTGATGCACTGATAGAGGAAACAAAAATATCCCCAAAAGATTGTAAAATCTGTGTAATTCTTTGTCCACTATTTCTGTTGTGTATATGCAGGATTCTGGGTTTTCAGGACGCTTGGCCTGGGCTGGAGGAATGGTATGGAGTAGAACAAAAGATCTTGGTAAAGGTGAATGGGGATGTGGATGAAGAGACTCTGTACAGAACTGTGGAAACTGTGCTGTTACACGTGATGGACACTGCAGAAAAAGGTAGCGATTTCTAAAAGGCAGTGATATCAGAACTGACCTACCTGTAGACGTCTGTCCTGTTATCCCTGGCATTTCTCTCACACACCAGCACACCTATAACATTTTTTATGTACACTGAACATGAGCAACTTCCTGTATGTGGTCTGTTAGAAACAGACAGGAGTTAAACACACACTGCACTAATTACTGTGTGCTCATCTCCACAGAGTCACAGACTCAGTTACACACAGAAACAGACGACCCATCAGAGAATACAGACATCCAGAAAGCGGAATCAGACCACTGCGGTAAGTATACACAACTCAGATAGAACTTTATCACCATATCACTGTAAACTCACATATTATACTTTTACTTTTAGACTAGATATAAACAGTGATTCTTTCACCTTTCTCTCTTTATTCTCCCTCTCAAAAATAATAAGACAAAAACCACTCTGTCTTGATAATGTGTAAAAACCTAAAGCTGCAGCTATACATCGAACTCTTAAAACACTGCCAGTGGAGACTCCTTCCATTAATGTATTTATTATTGTTATATCACCTGCAGATGATTCCAGGAGGCTGTCACCTTCTTCCTTGCCAATTGCTGAAGCCCCACCTTCTGAGCCTGGCTCCAGCTCCTGGGTTTATGTGGATAATCAGTTATCCAAGGTGCTAATGCTAACCTGATCACAACATGAGTCATAAAGCTTGGTACCTCACAGTGTCTGTAATCATATGTGTGTGTATGCAGGAAATGGCAGAGTACCTGCTTTCACAGTGGGAGAACATATGCTGTTCATACGTCTCCAACATTAAAGCTGTGCTGCAGAATCTTCGCAAGGAGCGGGACCTCATTATACATCACATCTACAACATCAGGTAGGTCTGGGTGTGTGTGTGTGTGTGTGTGTGTGTGTTTGTGTTTACTGGTTACTGTAAGTGCTTTCATTATGTTTGTCATAGAGAGGAATATAAACAGTACCTGATGAGACCAGATCTGAAGCAGGAGTTTGTGTGTGCGTGGCAGCATGAATATAACAGTGTGTCAGAGGACATAAGACACGAAGTAGAGACCAAATCAGAACTGCACCAGAGACTGGAGGTCCCACAAACACACATGCACACACAAACACACACAGTCAGCTATACATAAACAGAAACACTTAAAAACATTTACAGCATAGCCTTAGTTTAAAACAAACAAAATTAGGGTCCATGGCTCCTTCTGAGTCAGTCTGAATATATGGCTTGTTTTTGGTTCATTCTGTGGCATACTTGATTTATGACCATGAAAACAAAGTGGTTTTGTCTGCTTTACAATTTGTCAACTTGACATCAACATGAGACTTGCTGTATATGCATAGCTCCAGTTTTTTGCCATTTAACAGAAGGAAAACTCAAATGGCTTTTGCTGAAGAATGTGTTCCTACAATAAGGTAAATAGTATTAGATAGGTTTTAGGTTGTGAGGCAGCAGTAATTACAGTATGGAGGCAGTGGCAGAAAAAAGTATTTGTATAATATATATATATATATGTTTCTGGGTTCGTTCACCATCCTAATGTGGAAGAATATGGAAGAAGAAATATGGAAGAGGTCAAGAAATATTTATTGTCACTTCAAACATATATAGCTGATAAAGACAAAGTGAAATGAAACAGACCCTGGTGTACATAAAACACAGTGTGCAAAACAGACAGTACAATGCACTACAGTAGTGTACACAAAACAGCTCTCACCAGAATACCAGTATACTGTAGGTGAATAAATGAATAAAATAAATGAGTATTTTTAGACACAAAATATATTGAGATTTTGAGCAGATTGAAACGCAATTTATGTTCCATTTTAGTGGGAACCACACACACACATATATATAATTATAATAATTACTGTCTATTTATAGTTACTCTATATAGAAAGTGTTTTTCCATGTGTGTAGGATCTGCGTGAGCGTCTGTGGGATATCTGTGATAAAAGGAGAGAGGAGGCGATGCAGGAGAAAGCAGCACTTACAGAAGACGGATGGCTTGAGAATCATACTTCTGTTCTTATTAACCACTACTGTACTCTCATACAGGTAATACACACACACACACACACACACACACACACACACACACACACACACACACACACACACACGCATGTCTGTTCTTATTAACCACTACTGTACTCTCATACAGGTAATACACACACACACACACACACACACACGCATGTCTGTTCTTATTAACCACTACTGTACTCTCATACAGGTAATACACACACACACACGCATGTCTGTTCTTATTAACCACTGCTGTACTCTCATACAGGTAACACAGACACACGCACACAAACACACACACACAAATACGCTTCAGGTTTTCATCATAGGAATTTGTGTGTGTGTGTGTGGGTGTGTGTGTGTTTGTTTGTAGGTGGAAGTGGACAGGTTTCAGTACACTCTGCATTTGTTGAGGGATTATTACTCCGGTTTGTACAAGGTCCCTGTACATGAAGCAGCACCTGAATTCACCTCTGTCACGCTACTTGATATCACCAACGAGATCAGCAGCCAGCTTGAGAACACAAAAAGGCAAGTCACATCCCATAATATTACACAGTACTTCCTATAATACTATAAGACACAATCCTATTATTCTACATTACAATTACTGACGTGAGCATGGTGAAAGGCAGTCCCACTTCCTATCCTGCTGCATCTACTGCACATTCCCTACTCAAACTCAAAAAGGCATATCTCAGTGTGTGATGGTTTTATTGGAGGGACCTGGGGATGTGGTAGCTCAGTGGTTAAGGTGTTCGACTACTGATCGGAAGGTCATTGGTTCGAATTCCAGGTCCACCAAGTTGCCACTGCAGGCCCATAAGCAAAGCCCTTAACCCTCAATTGCTCAGGTGTATAAACTGAGATAAAAAAAAGTAAGTTACTCTGTATAAAGAGTGTCTGCTAAATGCTGTAAATGTACAGTACTGTGCAAAAGTTTTAGGCAGGTGTGAAATACAAACAAGAATGCATAATACATAAATATACATAATAGAATACATAAACAAAGAATGCTTTCAAAAATGGAAGTGTTAAACATTTATTTTCATAAATGAACAAAATGCAGTGAATGGACAAAAGAGAGGTCTAAATCAAATCAATATTTGGTGTGACCACCTTTTGCCTTCAAAACAGCAGCAATTCTTCTAGGAGAACTAACCACAGATCTTCTGTGGATGTAGGCTTTCTCACATCCTTCTGTCTCTTGATGTAATCCCAGACACACTGGATGATGTTGAGATCAGGGCTCTGTGGGGGCCGTGCCATCACTTCATGCTGGTTTAAAGGAAAAAGGTAGTAACACCAAATATTGATTTGGTTTAGATTTTTCTTTTGTTTGCTCTCTTTGCATTTTGTAAATTGACAGAAATAAACACTCATTATTTATATTTCTGAAAGCATTCTTTGTGTACAGCATTTTTTCACACCTGCCTAAAACGTTTGCACAGTACTGTAAATGTAAATGGAGCAAACCACCTGAGCAGCTCTGACAGTGGGATGTATAGTTACATGTATAGTAGAAAACAGTCACACAAGAATCAGTTTAGTCAGAGAGAAAACTGCTTTAGGTGCTGATAACTGGTGAAACACAAAACTGGTGGTGCACAAATCCTACAGTTCTACAAATCTCAACAGAATACATTCACATGCTCACATACTGTTTACTACAGTTGCTGCAGTGAATTTGGGGCTAAACACACTCAAGTCATGGACAACAAATCTGCATGTCCACAAATTAGTGTGTGAATTCATACAGTGAGACACACTTGTAGAATATTTTCTCATACATATATTATTTTCTTGGATTTTTTTTTTGCACAAACACAAGTCAGTAACTTGAACTGCTTGAATCTGTTACGAGACGAGACTCTGTTTAGTTATGTTTAGTTATGGTCTGTGTAAATTGCAGTTCTGAAGGTTCAGCACCATCTGAGAAATTAACAAAGAGTGCTGGAAAAAAAGACACTGAGACTGAGGATAAGAAGAAACCTAGAGTGTAAGTATATATATATATCATGTCACTGTCAGTTTATGTACTTCTATAAACCAGTCCGTTGTTAAAAGTGCTATACAACTTAAATGAATTGTGTGTGTGTGTGTATGTGTGAAACAGGCCTTCCTCAACTGACTCCAAACAAAAAGAGTATGTTCACCCTGGTGAGAATCTGCTGCAGGATTTCCATCAATCTGCTGTCACTGCTGTCACACAAACGGTAACACACATGACACTTGACACATGACATAACCTCTAACTGGTACATGTGCACTAGACTGTGTGCATGTGTGTGTGTTAGGTAAAAGCAGAGATGCAGCAGTTGGAGCAGGAGGAGAATGAAGTGTTGCAGCAGCAGATGAAGACAGAGCCAGCACACACAGAGCCACAGACTGTAGTCCCCACAACACAGTCTGTTAAAGACAAGAAGAAAGGAGCCAAGAAGAAAGGTATATACACACACACACACACACACACGTAGCTATTGCTGCAGTGTGATGAGTCCACCCTTACACTGTGTGTATGTAATGCAGTGTGATACACACCGTACAAACATACACACTGTTAATGCCTGTAAGACATTTATGCCATGCTCACATTAACCATTTTGTGAAGTATTGTCATTTCTCCTGTACAGAGTCTTTCTCTGTTCATTATCCTGTCTTTCGGATTACGGTTTTGTCTCTCTGTTTTAGTTTTCTTTACTTGTCGGACTGTCTTTTGGTTTCTCGATTTATGCCTGGACGGTTTGGATTTTTTTTACCTTGGATTTGTTGAATATTCTCATGCAAATAGGGTTTAGCGAGCCTCCAGCAGTGGAACAGTTACAGACACACACAACACACAGAATTTCATATCCACCCCGTATCTGTGTGTGAATCTCTCTCCTGTTTTCTAATCAGTATTACTTTAGTGTAAGTTCAGGTTGTTTTTTTAGATTAATTTTATAGCTTCTTTTCCCCAAAGCATGTTATCTCTTGTTTAAAACTCGGATCTGGCATGAAGAAGACACGTCTGGGAGAAAGTTTAAATCCCGCTTATGTTGAATATTCTATAAGCTAGAAATCATTTTCTGTAGTTTTTCATGAAGGAGCTGGAGAAAGATTCAGTGTGGTAGTGAGGTGCAAGAACAGTGCATTGTCGGGTTTACTGGAGCAGAATGGAGCTGTAAAACATAATACACACTGATTTAATTACAAATACACTCTGGTCTCAAATCGAGTTCTAGCATCACAGGCAGCCTTTACTGGACACTACAGGGCTGTGTTCCAAATCCAGGTTTACCATCAGCACATGCTGCCTGTTACTTACTGGACATCTCATCTGTGTGTATGTGTGTGTGTGTGTGTTCCAGGTCCCCCCTCCCCCACCCACGAACCGCCCGTCCTGCCCCCCCCAGTGGAGGAGGATGCTGGGGAAGTGCAAAACAGGCCAGTGAGAAACAGAATGAAACTGGAGTACAGAGCTGCATTAAAACATGAGGGTATACACTACACTTCACACACACACAAACAACCAGCATCTCTGACAGTAGTGCAGCTGCACACAACAGCTTTGCGCTTAATGTACTTTACCGAATATATCTTTGTGTCTCTAGTATCCGCTCATTCACTGTGACTTTTATGGCGATTGCTCTACTAGCAATAGATGGATTTTAAAAAATTGTGCCTATGCCAAAGTTTTCTTTAAGCACAACTTTATGTAACATTAACAGAAGGATTCTCCAGTGTCAGCGCTATGTAATAGTCAGTGGTAAAGCAATAACTTTGAGTTTTCCCACATCTTCCAACAGAGTAGTGTACGAAGTTTCTTGCTAAAATATTGAGCTGTTTTTTAGCTTGTCTTATTTATCTGTGTGTGTGTGTGTGTGTGTGTGTGTGTGTGTGTGTGTGTGTGTGTGTGTGTGTGTGTGTTTAGAGAGCTCTGTTTGTGAGCGCTTGGAGCGGGTAAAGCTACAGTGTGTTGAGACGTTGCAAATTCTCCAGACCCGAACAGAAGAGGCTCACAGAGAGATGGAGGAGTGGTGTGGGGCTCACTTCCTGTCTGAGGTTAACAGGTCAATACACACCCAGGATGAGTACAAATGTCCCTCTCACACACACTTTCATATAAATATTTAGGTATTTAAAAGCAAATAATTTTTTTTTTAGTTTCCAGTAAGACTGCTGACTCACTGTCGAAATGTCTCAAGAAATCACTGTCCAATTGACTCTAGGAATCACTGTCTAAATGACTCAGGGAATCACTGTCTAAATGATTCAGTTTGTTTCTCAGTACTAAGTACACAAAGCATGGTCTTGTGTACATACTGTAAGTAAGAATGTGGTAGGACGTCTTAAAGGAATGAACTTGCAAGGACACAAGAACAGAGAACACTTCAGTTAGGATTTGAGATGTTTACTTGATATTACCTGAAATTTTTTTCTACGCAAGAAGCAGCATAAAAAATTTAATGGAATTCTATATATCTTCTCATCATTCACAGACAAAAAAATTCTAAATTCAAGCAGTTTAAGCACTTGTTCAGACCCTGTGTTAATGAGATAGAGGTAAATGAAAAGCAGTAATCAGAGTGAGATTTGTGTTACTTTTTCATGCACAGAACCCTTCTACCTGAAGCCTCTAGAGGACTGACTGCTGTTTTCTCCCTTGTTCTTTACCCAGTGGTTGTTGAAGGAATTTCACTGATGTACATTTAATATTTATGGATATTTTGCACATATTTGCATCAGCTCAAGAAAACACAACATTTGACTCAGTAAAACTTCAATAATTGTTTAAAGGGTATATAACAAAGTATAACAGAAGCCTCCTCTTTCTGAAACTTCAATACAGTTTTATATAATATGCATTGTTTGTCACATAAACTTTTGAAAAAGTTTGTTCCCTTTGGCAAGTCAACATCTGATGCAGCCTTAATATTTGATTTGTGAAACACTTCCTGAGTTTTAATTGTACTTGATATGAGAGCACACAAATACATGTTGAGAAACACCGCAGGAATACATCACTAAATACAATTTATAGTGTGTACTGAGTTCTGTTTTTTTTGTGTGTGTGTGTGTGTGTAGCATTGATCAGCTGGCAGTCATCATTCGTCACCACATTGAGAGCGGGTCACGGATCACACACGAGCTCACATTAGCATGTAATAACTTATTTATTGATGGAGACACGCGTGTGGTGGTGACTCCACCACCTTCGCCACACCCACTCCCTACTGATGTGACCAATCAGGACTCTCTCTGTCTTACTGTGCAGCAGCTGTATGGCCTGCATTCTAATCTGCTCAACATCGCCCCTACAGGTCAGGAGAAGAAGAGCATTTAATTATATAGTCATAAATTTTGTGTATGTGTGTAATTATGTGTGTGTGTATGTTTGTGTGTGTATATAGGTCTGGTGTCCTGTGACATTTTACATGAGGTTCTGACTCTCTGTGTCGGCTCAGATGTTCTGTCTAAAGCCTGGATGCAACTCATAGACTCACAGGTACGCAAACTGTGGGATGGGACACGTCCAAGCAGAAAGTGCTGAAGGATTAAACAGGAAAAAGCTAACTAAAATTACGAGTGGTAATTAGTGTGTGCATGTGTGTGTGTTGGTGCAGGACTGTGGGATGGTGGACTGGCGTCAGTTCCTGTTGAGTGCTGCTCGTCCATGGCCACTGCCTTCACAGACACAACTAATAAATACTCTCACACGCTTCAAAGAGATTGACACAGCAGGGGGTGGAGTCATTACACTACAGCAGTACCTACAGGTGTGTACACACTCACACACATTGTGGGGGTGGACTCGTCACACTGCAGCAATACCTACTGTGTGTGTGTGTACAGGTGGAGCTGTGGTTTCCCACTCAGACAGAACCTCCTGTTCCTGATGATCGGACTGATCCTCAACCCTACGACAGGTTAACCAACCTCAGAAAGGTATTGTACTGAGTGTGGGTGTGTTTTGGTGCAGAGGTGTTAAAATTGTATAAACATTCTAGCAGTTTGGGTGCATCACAATTTGCATGTAACTGTGACCACACCTCATCTACTTGCGCTGACATGTACAAGCCATGCATCCTTCACTGTGAGTAACAGCAATAGGCCACACCTCCTTGACTGTGATTGACAGATACCAACACCGCACCTCCTTCACTGGGACTGCATTGCTGTAATAATAAATAGAACTTGTGGTGTTTGTGTGTGTGTGTGTGTGTGTATGTGTGTGTGTGTGTGTGTGTGTGTGTGTGTGTGTGCAGTTCTTCTTCACACTATTCTCAGACTCCACCCTCTCTCCACCTGTGTGTGACTACATGAAAATGCTGCTTTATTTCTGCTCTCATCCTGATCCAACACGTGGCTTTACCAGAGCCCTGAGTCTAGTGACACAGCACAGACTGCCCTACACACCCATAAACACCACTGGCCTGCTGCGGGTACACACACACACACACACACACACACACACACACACAATCAAACACTGCAGTGTGTGATATGTACAGTAGATGTGGTGTGTGTGTGCGTTACAGTCCTATGTGTGTGATGATGAAGAGGAGGAGGTGTTTGAGGGCGATGAAGGTGATGTGTCAGTGGAGGATGTACTCAGAGTTGTGAAACACGGAGATGCTCGGATCTCATCACAACAGCACACCAATGCTCAGAACACAGAGGAGCTGCAGCAGGTACACACACACACACACACAGAACACAGCGTCTGTTAAACCTAACAGTCCTGACACTGTGTTTACATTTGTTTTCAATCCCCAACCGTCAGCGATTGTGGGAATTCCCATGTAAAGTGCCCTACCCTACTTAATGCCCTATTCCAGTTAGTGCCCTGCCCTGATTAATGTCCCATCCAGCTTAATGCCCTGCCCTTCTTAGTGCCGTGCTTTTGCTTAATCTAAAATAACATGAATCTTTCCATATTTACATGTAATAATCTTAAATTGTAACTATTGTAACTGTAACTATTATGTTCCTTTGTGTGTGTGTGTGTGTGTGTGTGTGTGTGTGTGTGTGTGTGTGTGTGTGTAGGATTTGGAGGATATATTTCAAAGTCTCGGCTTCAAGCCAGAAGACAAGATCCCATTTCGTTTGCTAGCGCAGCAGTCTGTTCTTCAAGAGTTGATGGACTCATCGCAGTACCTGTTGGCAGTGAGTGTTCACACACACACACACACACACACACACACACACACAAACCTACACCTGTATGCATGTTCAAATCACATGTAAAAATGGTAAACAAGGTCATCAGAATACAACAATACAGGGATTTGTGCTAAACTGCATACAGATGGACAAGACTAACAGAATTAGACTGCTAATAAAAATGCACAAGTAAATGTTTAAAGGACTTTTACCGTCCTTTACACGTTTTGTACAGAAGACGTTTAACAACGGGACAAAAAATACAGCAAAAGATCAGTCGACAATCATCATCATGTGAGACAAAGCAGGTGACGTCAGTGTAAAATGATTGACAGAAGTTGTGGGTGTTGTCCAAATTTACTACATTTAAATCACTATATCATGAACATCAATTCAATTCAATTCAAATTTATTTGTATAGCGCCTTTTACAATTCACATATAAAGATTAGATATAGGTACATATAAGATTAATATTATTATATTTTAGATTAATATTAGATATATTTAAATGTGTATGTATTTATCCCCAATGAACAAGTCTGAGGTGACTCAGGCAGCAGTGGGGAGGAAAAACTCCCTTAGATGGTAAAGGAAGAAACCTTGAGAGGAACCAGACTCAAAGGGGAACCTTATCCTCATATGGGTGACACTGGAGGGTGTGATTATAAATACACAGTCTGACAAATGTTGTATTGATGCAAAAGACCACATGGAGTTGCAGTTTCCTGTCAGCCACATCAGTCAAACTATATTCATTAGGAATGTCACTGAAACAAAACATTTTTTTAGTTTCTGAATGTTTTTAGTAAAAAGAAAAAGTGCAAAATGAAGTGTAATTGAATTGAGACAATTGTGGGGACCATTGTGTCAACATTTACTCACACACACCATGCAGAAAGAACAATAATATACACACGCTTTACTGTATGTGCTGTTTTGTACAGTCTTGAGTCAGTAGGTTCCTCCTGAAGGTGACACTGACACCAAATCATCTAACACTGAACTATGTGAGGAACAGTGCAATCAACACTTCTGAAGCATCACAGGCTTTTTTTTTCTTTTTTTCTGCAGGACTTTTCCAGAATTTTGGAGATCCAGCAGAGTTCTTCAGTGGAACATCCAGCAAATGAAATAACATCTAACACATCACCAGGAGCTGAGTAACTGTGGAGCAAAGTACAGAAAATGATTCCACTCTTTTAAATTCAGTAGTTTTGAGAGTTATTCATTATTAGCATGAAAGATATTAGTTATTAGTATCTTATATTAGTTATCTTGCTAATATGCATTAAATTGACACAGTGCAGAGAATCTTCATTTCCTCTTATACTGTACTCTTTTTTTTAAAGTTTTTATGTGATGTAACAGCAGCCGAGCCTCCTTCTACATCGAGTTCTCCAGCACCACATTATTTCTGGCTCTGTGTAGATTTAAAGCACTGACTTTAGCTACAAAGCAAAACCACAGCCCACATCCCTAAAAGAAGTTCCCAACATGCACATTGACGGCTTCTACTCTGAACTGTGTTCATCACCTAGTGCTCAACCGGTCATTTCCTGCTTCACTAACTCATCTCTAACAGGGTTCTAGAGCACTTTTGTGATTAGACTCTGAGTGAATTAGCATTAGGTTAAGTTTTTGAAAACCATGAAGTGCTTCTGCTGATGCAGTAAATGTAATTTACACACTTGCTAGAATCATACTGCTTTGCATTAATAAATAGTTTATCGACTTTCTGGATTTCTCTCTCTCTCTGTGTGTGTGTGTGTGTGTGTGTGTCTCATTAACCTACATTTTGAATTTGGAGGAAATCTGATTTTTATTAATTACTAAGAACGATCCTGGTGTAAATGTTACTTCTCTAAGCTGGAATGAGAGGAACAGGGCACCAGATCAACAGGAAAAGGTGTTATTTGTTGTCATCAAGTTATTGTTGCAGACCTTTTTGTTCAAGACACAGAGGTCAAACCCACTGGATGTCTGTGGCTCAGAGTGAACAGTATTTCATATGTTTATGAAGCCACGTTATCCTCTAAAGCTTGAGGGATGATTAAACTGTTTAGAAAATTTATTCCATTTTGAATGTACACTGCAATGGCGGACTCTGAACATGAACACGAGTTTCCCGTCCTGTATTTCTTATCGGTTTATGATTTTTTGCTGTTCTGCTAACAACACCATTAATCCTACTGGCTGAAAAAACCAGCTGAAACGCAGAACAGTTTTCTAAAACAAAGTGACACTGCCTTAGTTTTATGTTAACACAAATTATAAGAGACACAACACACACATGAGACATGCTTCTCTGTGGAACATTCTAGTTATTCATTGGACAGCTTATAAACATTGATTTTTATTAAATACAATGCATTTTTAAGGAAAGTAACAGCGCTGTGTCCTCAGTTTCTTATCATTTAAATGTGATTGGTTTATCAGCTACAGCAGTGGTGTGGTGTTTTAAACAAGTGTTTTACGGGGAGTTTATTATAGAAAATGTACAAAAATAACTAAAAAAAGACAAACTGAGGATAAAACGGCAACTATATGGTAATGTTAAACTTGAGAAATAAATAAACTTCTACGACTAAAATATTCCGAAGCTCTAAGCAGTGGCGGAGCCAGAAGGGTGTCCGGGGTGGCACTGAACACCCCTGACATCTGATTGGCCACCCCAGGTGCCACCCCAAATTTTTATTTGATAGCATTGGAAGTTTGATGCTGATTGACATCTCAGTTCACCTATCAAAAGAAGTGAAATGAGATTATGAGAGATATATTCTACCTCTA
Organism: Tachysurus vachellii; assembly: GCF_030014155.1. NCBI lineage: Eukaryota > Metazoa > Chordata > Actinopteri > Siluriformes > Bagridae > Tachysurus > Tachysurus vachellii. Next base: position 8,924,097 of record NC_083471.1, on the reverse strand, counting down.
ATGAGCAATTATGGGATTCAACCATGCTCCTTGCTAGGGTAATTTGTGTCATAGTCTGTGGACCCCATAAAGTTGCCTTGGCCACCCCATGTATAAAACTCTAGTTCCGCCACTGGCTCTAAGTAGCAGTGGTTGAAGCTGAGGCCATCTAAACAGAACGGTTGCCAGGCAACACTCAGACACAGCAACACTGGTTATAAAAGCTTCACACTCATTTATACCCAAGTCCAGTAGGTGGTAGTAAAGCACCTTTTGGCTTTATTGCAAAACAGCACTCTTAGCACTGTAGACAACAATGCTGATATAACTGTCAGAAATAAGCCCCCTTTTCACCTAGATGGTTTAACAACTTTTTTTAATAGTATTCTGTCTGTGTTTGATGATTCTGGTAATATCTTAACTTATGTGCAGTTTATGAACCTCCATGACTTCACAGATCCACTGACAGACTAGAAAACCTTGGTAGAGATATCCCAGTAGGTTTAATTCAATTAGCTAAAAATGACCTAATATTTAATAAGGGAAATGTTTATGTGTCCTGATTTGCTTTTGGGTGGTATTTTTATTTTAGACAGGAAATGCAACACCAGACATATTTGTAAACCTTTTCAAATAAAAAGGAAGATTACTCGAGAGGTAAATTCTACTGGGATTCCTTTATATCAGATATAGTCTGGAGAAGAACCTGGCTCTTACGGACCAGGGTTTGTATATCGAATAAGGTTAGGGAAGACTTCATAAAATCTACCACGTTAACTCCTTCATTTCAAAATATTCTGACATTGATGAGACTTGCTCATTTTGTGGCCTTGTGGAAAAACGGCTATACGTTTTTTTTATTGTATCATTAATAATAGGTTTTGTGTTGATTTAAGTTCTTATATTTTTAGCCCCATAAATGTGGTTCATTTGTCCTTAAAGGTGTTGTTTGTTATTATGAAAACCCAAAACATGGTTCATGTCAATGGTTCAAACATTGTGGTTTCCCACAATCATACATGAACATATGTATGATTGTAGATATGTATAATTAATAAAAGTAGGGCTACATTTCAAAATAAGAGAAAATAAATAAAATGTGAAAATTGTGTATGTTTAAAGTGTTTAACTTTCCCTTTTATATCTCAGTGAGAGAACTGAGCTCTACCTTGGCTTGCCAGGATTTTAAACCTGGGCTTGAATGGAGGCAGGGCCGCTCTCATTATCAACAAGCAAAAATGGTTTTTCATTAATGTGGTTTTAATGTGGTCATTAATGTGTTTTTTTTTTTTTGCTGAATTGAACTTTCTAATTTCGTTTCTTAAACTTATAAATGACAAAAAAAAAGAAAAAAAATGTTGACGCTTTACGAGGACTTATTTAAAGAATTATGTTAACCTTGATATTGTGATTTTTTTATGTCTGTATATGCGCAAATTTATGTTTGTTTTTCTCCATAAAAAAAAAAAAAACACTGTAGAATTTATTACAAACTGTCATCAATGGTACAATGATGCTGATGAGGCCAGAGGTGTGTTTGTGAGTCGAAAAGTGTTGAAATTGTCGCTGAAAGTGTTTTATATGATGCCATGAACATTGTGGTGAGCAGAAACTTAAATAACACAGTACCATGATAACAACATGGGTGAGACACAAACATCTACATTTAGTCTCATCAAATAATCAAAGAACAGCATCAGCAGACCCTCTGATTCATTTTAAATTTTATTTTCTTATTCTGTATTACAGTGATGGAATAAATTAATCAAACACAAAAGAATCATGCAGGATAATGAATATATAGAAAAATAAAAAAAAATCATGATTTTATTAAAATTCATTACATTTGTAATTTTGAACCTCTCACCTCCATCAACTAAAAAGTATGAATGAATATGTTACAGTTATTAAAGAGAAAACATTACAATATATATGTGCTGGTTATCTCCAGTGACAAGCAAGAAAAGAAAGGAAACAGCAGCATGAGACAAAAGCAATTAAATATAAAATGAACAATGCTGAAGATGAAGGCAGTCCCAGTGAGGGAGAAGATGGCTGGAATCAGTGATTTCTGGATGTTGAAGAACTGAATCACTTGTTGAAAATCATTGATTTTTTCCCATCCTTTTGATGCTCAAATATCACATTTGATATTTCAAGACTTTCTGTACAGAAAATACTTGATGTACTAACTTGCAGTATTATTGGTGTGATTAAGGATGATGAGAAATGATATCATTAATGTGGTTAATGATGTTATGATCATTATGAAGTGTCCATGGGCTGAGAATTTCTATCTAACTGTTCTTTTGCCACTTGGACAACATATTTCATGTTGCTTTGGGACTCAAAGTATTGAACTACATCAGATCTTTTCTCATTGCTGCACTGTATGAAGATATTCACCAGAATGTGAATCAGTGGAAATGAATATTCCATCACACTCCTAGTTTTCTTTCTTTCTCCTTCATAAACATATCCACCAGTGTGAACACCAATCAGGTTGCAGTGCTGGTCAAACAATGGAGAGCCAGATGATCCATGAAAGAAACAGGAATGGTAAAAGATTTTGGATTCATGCATTTCCTTGTCCTCAGTCAAGCACTGCTGTGTTATAACATGAAAGACATGAATGTTTGGGTTCTTTTTAAAGTATGTCTCTGCTGCTTGAGGAATGTCCTCTTTTGCAATAATAAAAGAAGGGTCCATTTGCTTTACTCCGCCCCCTGGATGTCCGATAATGCAGACAGCACCCCTGGTAGGTGGAGGGCTATAGAAAGTCAGCAATTCAGGAAGTTTTACATCCCTGCTCAGTTCCAGCAATGCAAAATCCAGATAGTTCCCCATGTCATCTTTTTCCTTCAAATAAGCAACAGCGTTCTCCTCCACTGGTATCACGTTTCCTACAGAGGTCAAATCTTCAAAATGGAACGCAGCTGTTAGTTTTTGTTTCAATTTTGATGAACGAGGGACTAAATCTCCAACAACATGTGCATTGGTGAGGATAAACCTGCCAAAGAGCAGAAATCCGGATCCAACAGCAGAATCATTAACGCGGAGTTGGCAGACAGAGTCTGATCTATCCATCAACTGCTTCACGTTCTTCACCTCCAAAAACCTCTGAGTGCTTTTATCATACTCTTCTCTGAAGAACTTTTTCACGTCAACATTCTCTCGCTCTTTCAGCGTCTTCAACAAGTCTCCATGCTGCTCTCGGAGGAGCTTCAGGATCTCCTCTGTGTTTGTGATCTTTTTTGTGTCCGGGAATTTTCTCCACTTCTTTTCATTCGGTGGTGCATCTGTTTTTTTCTCTTGAGCGGTGGTGGAGTTTTGGTTTGGTTTTTCTTCTTGATGAGTTTCAGAAGCTTCACTTTTTTCATCCTTCACTATTTCTTCTGACTCCTGACTCAGCTCCTGGCTCGACTCCTGGCTGCCTGTCGGGTGAGGAGAGACTTTGACCTGAAACTGCTTTCCATCCAGATGATCAACAAGATTAGAGAGATTTATGATGCTCTCGGTTTCCTGCTCATAGAGAGCTCCTTTTCTGAAAATCACACCCCTAAATCTCCCATCACGCTTTAGTGCCACTTTCACTTTCTCCCCCTTCACTGCATACACACACATGTAATCCACAGTTCTTGTCAGCTCATTATTCTTCATCAGCCTGCGGATATTTTCATCACCCCTAGTCTGAATGTAGAAACAAACCAGATTTTCACGTTTGTGAACAGTGAATTTTGGTGGCTTCGCTGTATTGCTGTTTTCACCTGATCTGATGAACTCTAGGTCCAGAAGCTCGTTGTCATTGAGCAAACAGCAGGGGAAATGTGGTGTCACAGCAGCTCTGGGCATCTGCTCTCTCCTGATGACTATTTCCTTATTTCTCCCATTCTGTTTTTTCTTACAGATGGCTTTAAAATAGAAGTTTGTCTGAAATGTCTCTAGGATGGTCCTAGGCTTATCACAGGTCACTGCGAATTTCTTGATTTCTTGATGGACACGAAATCTCAAGCTGTGTCCGTGATTTTCGGTTTTCTGTCAACGTGTAAAAACCCACAAAACTGAGACAAGTGAAACTTGTATATTACAGATGCAACATATTAGTCAATAAATACTTTTTATTTAATAATGAGGAATCATTTGTGTAACTCACTATCTGAGTGGTGTCCGAGTCCAGTCCACACCTCTCTCCCTCTTCTTTATAACACTTAGCCATTCTTAACTGGAAAACATGACACTTTTAATGTCTTTTGGCTTTCTCTTGGTAGTAAAATCTTCTGTAATAAATGAGCTGTCTCAGATCAGAGACATGTCTATGCAGTTAAAAATCATGAAATCAGACTAGAAACCTCTGCTTAAATACAATTAAGTCTGAACCAGAGCAGTGTATGGAATTTATACTGCAGTAGTATCTGAAATTGTATTTTCTGTTTTACAAAAGAGCAATTTAAAGTCTGATCCTGGAAAAGTTCACATTTTGGAGGTAACTGAAGACTTAAAATGCACACAAACCATCCATATCTACTGCATATCTCTTTAATCATTCATAATAATGAATTTATTCAGATTTCTTCATATGTTTTTACACTATAAACTTCTCTAAGGTGAAATTCTCCTAAAATTCCGATTCCATCAGTTAAAATCACCAGGTTGTGTTTTTCATTAAATCCATACATTTCTATTTACTTATTTACTATTTACTTTACATAAATCACATTAAGCTCTCTAATGTCTAATCTACATGTATTTTAATAGCCTGTGCTAAGCTAATAAAGCTAAACAATAATAAAAACCCTTTTATTTTTAAACAAACTCGACCTGATTAATGTTACATTCGTTTTTTATAAACAATAATCACGGTTATTCAGCAGTACGGTGAAGTATTAATGTAATAATTGACTTACTTTCTCACTTCAGATTAAACACGGCTTCGGGATTTACCTCAGATTTGTGTGGAGAAGTGAATTTCGCGCCCAGACGTTTTCGAGGTGGGCGCCAAAAATACTTTAATCTGATTGGCTCTTTGATAGTTTCGATATCCCCGAAACCGCCAAGAATATGACGCCTTCGCAGAAGTACCGTATAACATGATATATTGGGTCACGGTGATGGTTTATCTTCTGAATGGGAGACTTTCAGCGAGTTTCTTAACTTGATGTGATGAACTCGAGGTCCAGAAGCTCGTTGTGGTTACAGCAGGGGAAACAGCAGGGGAAATGTGTTGTTAAAGCAGCTCTGGGTATCTGCTCTCTCCTGATGACTATTTCCTGCTTACTTTTCTTCTGTATTTCCTTATAGATGCCTTTAAATGAGGAGTCGGTCTGAAGTGTCTCTAGGATGGTCTTAGGGGTATTACAGGTCATTGCGTAGTTCCCGGATTCGTAACAGAATCTCAAGCTGTGTTTGTGATTTTCTGTTTTCTGTCAACATGTAAAACCCACAAAATGAGACGAGTGAAACTTGTATATTACAGATGCAACAACATATTAATCAATATATAATTTTCATTTAATAATGATGAATCATTTGTGTAACTCACCATCTGAGTGGTGTCCGTGTCCAGTCCACTCCTCTCTCCCTCTTCTTTATAACACTCAGCCATTCTTAACTGGAAAACATGCCAAAGTTTAGATTCATTTTCTAACACAGAGAAATTACTGACCTTCATTTTCTTCAGATGTGTCTGACACTTTTTATTGGTGTTTAAACATCTTGAAAATTTTTAATTTTTAGGACAAAACATTGTTTGATTTTGACGGAAAAACTTCACTCACTATAAAAAAAAAGTTTTTATAAGATTCTTCAGTTATTCATTCTTGATTCGTATCCCCATCACATCTGTTCACCTGCTGATGGTCTCTTCTTGTTGTTATATAGTTATAATATTGATAAAATTCCCCTCAAGCACATCTTTCCATAGATGAATGTTACTGCATGGTCTTTCTCTTGAAATCTGCTGGGATGGAGTTGGTCTTATTACCACAGTCACAGATATAATTAGAAATGGTCAACAGGTTTTCCCAACTAACCATTAACTACAGAAATCTATTATTTATTGGTTTATTTTCTTGAACAACTTCTATATTTTAACTTTTTTTTACTGATCCCCTGGCAAGAGGAAAATCAAATATATGAACTGCTAAAGTTCAGTTTCTAACATGGCTTTAATACTGAACCTGAAATCCCTGTACTGTGCCTGTAAGGGCACATCAGTAAAACTGATGTCTGATTCTTTTGCTTATATGTGTGTGAATGAGATTAAGTGAAGAGTCAGAGTATTAAAATACACATCATCTGAAACATCTGTTTATTTGAGGTCCTTCAACAGCAAAACATTTCAAATTAAATATTTCAGTTAGACAAAGAACCCAGTGAGAACAAAATGTTTAAAAGATGCACGAGAAGGAGATAAAACCATCGTCCCTTTTAGACACAAAGAACCAAACAGGAGGGATAAAGTGATGCCATGTTGCTGTGCACAGAGATGCAAGTGTTTGGGGTCAGTTCCAGTCTGAACATCATTGAAATTTTTGCTGCACAAGGAGCCTACGTTCATCACTAATGAAATAAGCACATGGGCAGCAGCAGTGAAGTCAGGCTTATGACCCCATCTGTACCTGGGTGAAAAGGTAAGGAAAACAAAGGAAGGATTCACCATTTAATTTATCCTGGGTTTAAAGTCACAGTGTGTAACCAAACCCACAAAAATGTCACATTTGCTGTAAATATTCATTATGTGTGTAATGTTTTTCCCCAGCAGCTAACTGAGCTCTCAGCACTCTGTTAGCACTTTATTACCGATCTGTCAGCACTCTGTTACCGCTCTTTTAGCACTCTGTTAGATCATTTGCACGCACCTTTATTTACAGCTTTGGGTCTGACATAAACAGACAGAAGATCACTCACACTAGCTAAATATTTAACATTCTCAATCCTTTAGAACATGGGTCACTAACAGGCGGACCGCGGTCCGGGTCCGGACCCAGAAGCTGTCCAATACAGACCCGGACCTACGGCCAAAACAAAAGGATATGATTTAAAACTTGACGGGGCGCTTCCATTATTACCGGTGCAGCTTTTGCAATATTTACGGTAAAGGTAGTGGAAACGCACAGACCAATTGCATGCGAGTTAAGCCATCCCACGTGACACCACTCAGCCAATCAAGTCTGTGCATTCCTGAAGTAAACACTGCGACCCAACAGCGCAAGACAGATGAGAGAGAATTAGAGTCAAGTTTGCTTTATAAATGATTTCAAACTGTATTGTTCTGTTTTGGGTAATTGTCGAAGCAAAAAGGCAATTCGAGCTTATAATATTGTAAGCAGATATGATGTATAGTGTAGCACCCTTTTCCTCTTCCTTTTGTTTGTTATAATTTTGCTCTTGTCCTCTGGCATTGTTGTTTCTTTTATTTTAGTTGCTGTGTATTTGTACTTTAAATAATATATCTCATTGTATTGTTGGTTTATGGCATTAATTAAAAAAAAAAAAAAAAAAAAAAAAAAGAATTAGAGTCAAGTTACACATGAAAGAAAGATAGCGATACATGTAGAAAACAAGGGAGAGAAACAGACGAGTGAGACGGAGAAAGGAAGAATAAAGAACAAATGCCGCTCTCAAAAAAAAAAGAAAAGTGGACAGCGAAAACATTTAATCCAGAATGGACAGACTGATTTCTGTTCATACTTCCCATTGGGAGCACTAAACCAGTGTGTCTCATATGTAAACCAGTGTGTCTCATATGTTCAGAAACCGTGACACTTATTAAAAGTGACAATGTGAAACGCCATTATGAGACAAAACATAAAGGTTTTGAACAAACATATCCACTCAAATCTGAAGACAGCGTCCCTGAGACAGCTTTCCCAGGTCTGAGGGAAGTAGCCCTATACATCCTGACCATGTTTGGCTCTACATACAACTGCGAGGCAGCTTTCACTACAATGTACATAATCAAATCTAAATATCGTTCCAGGGTCACTAATGAGCACCTCCACATGTGTATGAGAGCGGCCCTGCCTCCATTCAAGCCCAGGTTTAAAATCCTGGCAAGCCAAGGTAGAGCTCAGTTCTCTCACTGAGATATAAAAGGGAAAGTTAAACACTTTAAACATACACAATTTTCACATTTTATTTATTTTCTCTTATTTTGAAATGTAGCCCTACTTTTATTAATTATACATATCTACAATCATACATATGTTCAGTTCTATGTTACTTGACAATAAATATTTAGTTTTTGACTTGTACTAAATTTATTTGATTTGACAGTCAGGTAATGATTGCTTGCAGATGTTGATACAACTACTAGGCTACTTAAATATATATCAGACTAACTAGTTTGATATTATGATCTTCCGGACCTTTGCTTCAAGAAATTTTCTCTTACTGGACCTCTTTAAATTTTTGTCGAATACCTCTGCTTTAGAATTCTACAGTCTACTACAGTCACTATGGTTACTAACACTGTGATAACCTGTGAGAACACACACACACACACACACAGACAATTTCTCTTCAGAAAGTGAAGTAGTGCAAAATCGGTGTCTCCCTCTATCTCAACAATGATCCCAACACATCGTCAAAGATGCGCGTGTGAGATACCGAGGTAGAGAAATAACTCTACCTAGAGAGAGAGAGAGAGAGAGAGAGAGAGAGAGAGAGAGAGAGAGAGAGAGAGAGAGAGAGAAAGAGAGATTTCATTTCTCTTATTGAATTAATTGAAATTATCTTCATATTGAATTAGAATTGAGCTTTGTGATAAAAATTATTTAAAAATTACACTAAACAATACACATCCTGATGTGAAACAAGATATGAAAAAAGTAATAGCCATTTCTAACATGTCTTTCTTTTCTCTTACAGTATACGGTATTTGGTGCTACATTCACACTCACTCTTGTCTTAATTTTTTTAAACGCCACATGTATGCATGTTTTAAACTGCTGCTGAGTTGGTGTTGTGTATGTGGCTTACACCAGCATGACTATGACTCGCCTGAATCAATATTTTCTGGAGCGCTAAAGAACCCTTGAAGTAAAGTTGCTAATTGCTTCTGGTTTTTTCCTTTGCCAATAGAGCATGCAAGTCCATGTCTACTAGTGATGCGCGGGTCGGGTTTTTTTCCAACTCGCGGGTTCCGCTTTTATGAAATTATTGGCCTGCCTTAGCCCGCCCCGCACCACTGTATCTATTTTTACAACCCGCCCCGCCCCACACCCGTGACCATTAATTGAATTGCACGCTGTGGGCTGTGTACTCAGCCCTCTGCTCTTCATGCTGCTCACACACGAATGCATGGCAAAGTCAGTATCCAACCTCAACATAAACCTCCCAAAGAATATTGAGACTCAACAAAAATGACACTGAAACACCATACAGAGAGGAGGTGGAACAACTGGTGAGCTGGTGTCACGACAACAATTTGTCTCTAAATTTAAACAAGACAAAGGAGAACGTTGTCGAGTTCCGGAAAGGGCCGGCTGTCCACCCTCCCCTGCGCATTGGCCGCTCCATAGAGGAGAGAATCAGTAGTATCACATTTCTGAGGACCTCAGCTGGAGTACTAATACCAACTTCACAGTGAAGAGGGCAAAATAACGTCTTAATTTCTTGTGAAGACTAAAGAAAGCCAGCCTCCCACCACCCATCCTTACCGCCTTCTACAGAGGAACTGTGGTAAGCGTCCTGGAAAGATGCAACACTGTGTGGTATGAAAACTGCAAAACCATAGAACGCAAGACCCTACAGCACATAGTGAGGACAGCTGAGAGGATTATAGGTGTCTCTCTCCCCTCTATACAGGATTTGCACACAGTAACCTCTGACTGTGCATTTGCCCTTTAATCTACATTCTTACTACATTGACCTCATACCTCACATCTACCTCATACTTCACATACCATAACTCTAGAATGGTAAATGTTTACAGCTAATTTATGTTTACTATTTATTCTTTACTGTTTAAATTCTACTTCACTACCTATGCACCTTGGTCCGTAGTAACGGCATTTTATTCTTTTGTGTGCTGTATATGTGGAAGAATGTAAAGGTTGGGTTGATTTGAGAAACTGTTATCCATCCAAACAAACCCATAAGAAACACTTTTTTTCACAACTGCATGGTTAAACCATAATATTGTTAGTGAGTGTGTACACACACACACTCACACACACACACACACACACACACACACACACACAACCAAACACTGCTGTGTGTGTGTGTGTGTGTGTGTGTGTGTGTGACTTTTCCAGAATTTTGGAGATCCAGCAGAGTTCTTCAGTGGAACATCCAGCAAGTGAAATAACATCTAACACATCACCAGGAGCTGAGTAACTGTGGAGCAAAGTACAGAAAATGATTCCACTCTTTTAAATTCAGTAGTTTTGAGAGTTATTTATTATTAGCAAGAGAGATATTAGTTATTAGCAGTTATCTTGCTAATATGCATTAAATTTTCACAGTGCAGAGAATCTTCATTTCCTCTTATACTGTACTCTTTTTTTTTTTTAAGATTTTATGTGATGTAACAGCAGCCGAGCCTCCTTCTACATCGAGTTCTCCAGCACCACATTATTTCTGGCTCTGTGTAGATTTAAAGCACTGACTTTAGCTACAAAGCAAAACCAGAGCCCACATCCCTAAAAGAAGTTCCCAACATGCACATTGACGGCTTCTACTCTGAACTGTGTTCATCACCTAGTGCTCAACCAGTCATCTCCTGCTTCACTAACTCATCTCTAACAGGGTTCTAGAGCACTTTTGTGATTAGACTCTGAGTGAATTAGCATTAAGTTTTTGAAAATCATGAAGTGCTTCTGCTGATGCAGTAAATGTAATTACACACTTGCTAGAATCATACTGCTTTGCATTAATAAATAGTTTATCGACTTTCTGAATTTCTCTCTCTCTCTCTCTCTCTCTCTCTCTCTCTCTCTCTCTCTCTCTCTCTCTCTGTGTGTGTGTGTGTGTGTGTGTGTGTGTCTCATTAACCTACATTTTAAATTTGGAGGAAATCTGATTTTTATTAATTACTAAGAACGATCCTGGTGTAACTGTTACTTCTCTAAGCTGGAGTGAGAGGAACAGGGCACCAGATCAACAGGAAAAGGTGTTATTTGTTGTCATCAAGTTATTGTTGCAGACATTCTTTTTGTTCAAGACACAGAGGTCAAACCCCCTGGATGTCTGTGGCTCAGAGTGAACAGTATTTCATATGTTTATGAAGCCAAGTTATCCTCTAAAGCTTGAGGGATGATTAAACTGTTTAGCAAATTTATTCCATTTTGAATGTACACTGCAATGGCGGACTCTGAACATGAACATGAGTTTCCCGTCCTGTATTTCTAATCGGTTTATGATTTTTTGCTGTTCTGCTAACAACACCATTAATCCTACTGGCTGAAAAAAAGCTGAAACGCAGAACAGTTTTCTAAAACAAAGTGACACTGCCTTAGTTTTATGTTAACACAAATTATACGAGACACAACACACACATGAGACATGCTTCTCTGTGGAACATTCTAGTTATTCATTGGACAGCTTATAAACATTGATTTTTATTAAATACAATGCATTTTTAAGGAAAGTAACAGTGCTGTGTCCTCAGTTTCTTATCATTATTTAAATGTGATTGGTTTATCAGCTACAGCAGTGGTGTGGTGTTTTAAATAAATGTTTTACGGGGAGTTTATTATAGAAAATGTACACAAATAACTAAAAAAAGACAAACTGAGGATAAAACGGCAACTATATGGTAATGTTAAACTTGAGAAATAAATAAACTTCTACAACTAAAACATTCCGAAGCTCTAAGCAGTGGCGGAGCCAGAAGGGTGTCCGGGGTGGCACTGAACACCCCTGACATCTGATTGGCCACCCCAGGTGCCACCCCAAATTTTTATTTGATAGCATTGGAAGTTTGATGCTGATTGACATCTCATTTCACCTATCAAAAGAAGTGAAATGAGATTATGAGAGATATATTCTACCTCTAATGAGCAATTATGGGATTCAACCATGCTCCTTGCTAGGGTAATTTGTGTCATAGTCTGTGGACCCCATAAAGTTGCCTTGGCCACCCTCTGGCCACCCCATGTATAAAACTCTAGTTCCGCCACTGGCTCTAAGTAGCAGTGGTTGAAGCTGAGGCCATCTAAACAGAACGGTTGCCAGGCAACACTCAGACACAGCAACACTGGTTATAAAAGCTTCACACTCATTTATACCCAAGTCCAGTAGGTGGCAGTAAAGCACCTTTTGGCTTTATTGCAAAACAGCACTCTTAGCACTGTAGACAACAATGCTGATATAACTGTCAGAAATAAGCCCCCTTTTCACCTAGATGGTTTAACAACTTTTTTTAATAGTATTCTGTCTGTGTTTGATGATTCTGGTAATATCTTAACTTATTTGCAGTTTATGAACCTCCATGACTTCACAGATCCACTGACAGAATAGAAAACCTTGGTAGGAGATATCCCAGTAGGTTTAATCCAATTAGCTAAAAATGACCTAATATTTAATAAGGGAAATGTTTATGTGTCCTGATTTGCTTTTGGGTGGTATTTTTATTTTAGACAGGAAATGCAACACCAGACATATTTGTAAACCTTTTCAAATAAAAAGGAAGATTACTCGAGAGGTAAATTCTACTGGGATTCCTTTATATCAGATATAGTCTGGAGAAGAACCTGGCTCTTACGGACCAGGGTTTGTATATCGAATAAGGTTAGGGAAGACTTCATAAAATCTACCACGTTAACTCCTTCATTTCAAAATATTCTGACATTGATGAGACTTGCTCATTTTGTGGCCTTGTGGAAAAACGGCTATACATTTTTTTTATTGTAGCATTAATAATAGGTTTTGTGTTGATTTAAGTTCTTATATTTTTAGCCCCATAAATGTGGTTCATTTGTCCTTAAAGGTGTTGTTTGTTATTATGAAAACCCAAAACATGGTTCATGTCAATGGTTCAAACATTGTGGTTTCCCACAATCATACATGAACATATGTATGATTGTAGATATGTATAATTAATAAAAGTAGGGCTACATTTCAAAATAAGAGAAAATAAATAAAATGTGAAAATTGTGTATGTTTAAAGTGTTTAACTTTCCCTTTTATATCTCAGTGAGAGAACTGAGCTCTACCTTGGCTTGCCAGGATTTTAAACCTGGGCTTGAATGGAGGCAGGGCCGCTCTCATTATCAACAAGCAAAAATGGTTTTTCATTAATGTGGTTTTAATGTGGTCATTAATGTGTTTTTTTTTTTTGCTGAATTGAACTTTCTAATTTCGTTTCTTAAACTTATAAATAACAAAAAAAAAAGAAAAAAAATGTTGACGCTTTACGAGGACTTATTATGTAAAGAATTATGTTAACCTTGATATTGTGATTTTTTTATGTCTGTATATGTGCAAATTCATGTTTGTTTTTCTCCATAAAAAAAAAAAAAAAAACACTGTAGAATTTATTACAAACTGTCATCAATGGTACAATGATGCTGATGAGGCCAGAGGTGTGTTTGTGAGTCGAAAAGTGTTGAAATTGTCGCTGAAAGTGTTTTATATGATGCCATGAACATTGTGGTGAGCAGAAACTTAAATAACACAGTACCATGATAACAACATGGGTGAGACACAAACATCTACATTTAGTCTCATCAAATAATCAAAGAACAGCATCAGCAGACCCTCTGATTCATTTTAAATTTTATTTTCTTATTCTGTATTACAGTGATGGAATAAATTAATCAAACACAAAAGAATCATGCAGGATAATGAATATATAGAAAAATAAAAAAAATCATGATTTTATTAAAATTCATTACATTTGTAATTTTGAACCTCTCACCTCCATCAACTAAAAAGTATGAATGAATATGTTACAGTTATTAAAGAGAAAACATTACAATATATATGTGCTGGTTATCTCCAGTGACAAGCAAGAAAAGAAAGGAAACAGCAGCATGAGACAAAAGCAATTAAATATAAAATGAACAATGCTGAAGATGAAGGCAGTCCCAGTGAAGGAGAAGATGGCTGGAATCAGTGATTTCTGGATGTTGAAGAACTGAATCACTTGTTGAAAATCATTGATTTTTTCCCATCCTTTTGATGCTCAAATCTCACATTTGATATTTCAAGACTTTCTGTACAGAAAATACTTGATGTACTAACTTGCAGTATTATTAGTGTGATTAAGGATGATGAGAAATGATATCATTAATGTGGTTAATGATGTTATGATCATTATGAAGTGTCCATGGGCTGAGAATTTCTCTCAAACTGTTCTTTTGCCACTTGGACAACATATTTCATGTTGCTTTGGGACTCAAAGTATTGAACTACATCAGATCTTTTCTCATTGCTGCACTGTATGAAGATATTCACCAGAATGTGAATCAGTGGAAATGAATATTCCATCACACTCCTAGTTTTCTTTCTTTCTCCTTCATAAACATATCCACCGGTGTGAACACCAATCAGGTTGCAGTGCTGGTCAAACAATGGAGAGCCAGATGATCCATGAAAGAAACAGGAATGGTAAAAGATTTTGGATTCATGCATTTCCTTGTCCTCAGTCAAGCACTGCTGTGTTATAACATGAAAGATGAATATTTGGGTTCTTTTTAAAGTATGTCTCTGCTGCTTGAGGAATGTCCTCTTTTGCAATAATAAAAGAAGGGTCCATTTGCTTTACTCCACCCCCTGGATGTCCGATAATGCAGACAGCACCCCTGGTAGGTGGAGGGCTATAGAAAGTCAGCAATTCAGGAAGTTTTACATCCCTGCTCAGTTCCAGCAATGCAAAATCCAGATAGTTCCCCATGTCATCTTTTTCCTTCAAATAAGCAACAGCGTTCTCCTCCACTGGTATCACGTTTCCTACAGAGGTCAAATCTTCAAAATGGAACGCAGCTGTTAGTTTTTGTTTCAATTTTGATGAACGAGGGACTAAATCTCCAACAACATGTGCATTGGTGAGGATAAACCTGCCAAAGAGCAGAAATCCGGATCCAACAGCAGAATCATTAACGCGGAGTTGGCAGACAGAGTCTGATCTATCCATCAACTGCTTCACGTTCTTCACCTCCAAAAACCTCTGAGTGCTTTTATCATACTCTTCTCTGAAGAACTTTTTCACGTCAACATTCTCTCGCTCTTTCAGCGTCTTCAACAAGTCTCCATGCTGCTCTCGGAGGAGCTTCAGGATCTCCTCTGTGTTTGTGATCTTTTTTGTGTCCGGGAATTTTCTCCACTTCTTTTCATTCGGTGGTGCATCTGTTTTTTTCTCTTGAGCGGTGGTGGAGTTTTGGTTTGGTTTTTCTTCTTGATGAGTTTCAGAAGCTTCACTTTTTTCATCCTTCACTATTTCTTCTGACTCCTGACTCAGCTCCTGGCTCGACTCCTGGCTGCCTGTCGGGTGAGGAGAGACTTTGACCTGAAACTGCTTTCCATCCAGATGATCAACAAGATTAGAGAGATTTATGATGCTCTCGGTTTCCTGCTCATAGAGAGCTCCTTTTCTGAAAATCACACCCCTAAATCTCCCATCACGCTTTAGTGCCACTTTCACTTTCTCCCCCTTCACTGCATACACACACATGTAATCCACAGTTCTTGTCAGCTCATTATTCTTCATCAGCCTGCGGATATTTTCATCACCCCTAGTCTGAATGTAGAAACAAACCAAATTTTCACGTTTGTGAACAGTGAATTTTGGTGGCTTCGCTGTATTGCTGTTTTCACCTGATCTGATGAACTCTAGGTCCAGAAGCTCGTTGTCATTGAGCAAACAGCAGGGGAAATGCGGTGTCACAGCAGCTCTGGGCATCTGCTCTCTCCTGATGACTATTTCCTTATTTCTCCCATTCTGTTTTTTCTTACAGATGGCTTTAAAATAGAAGTTTGTCTAAAATGTCTCTAGGATGGTCCTAGGCTTATCACAGGTCACTGCGAATTTCTTGATTTCTTGATGGACACGAAATCTCAAGCTGTGTCCGTGATTTTCGGTTTTCTGTCAACGTGTAAAAACCCACAAAACTGAGACAAGTGAAACTTGTATATTACAGATGCAACATATTAGTCAATAAATACTTTTTATTTAATAATGAGGAATCATTTGTGTAACTCACTATCTGAGTGGTGTCCGTGTCCAGTCCACACCTCTCTCCCTCTTCTTTATAACACTTAGCCATTCTTAACTGGAAAACATGACACTTTTAATGTCTTTTGGCTTTCTCTTGGTAGTAAAATCTTCTGTAATAAATGAGCTGTCTCAGATCAGAGACATGTCTATGCAGTTAAAAATCATGAAATCAGACTAGAAACCTCTGCTTAAATACAATTAAATCTGAACCAGAGCAGTGTATGGAATTTATACTGCAGTAGTATCTGAAATTGTATTTTCTGTTTTACAAAAGAGCAATTTAAAGTCTGATCCTGGAAAAGTTCACATTTTGGAGGTAACTGAAGACTTAAAATGCACACAAACCATCCATATCTACTGCATATCTCTTTAATCATTCATAATAATGAATTTATTCAGATTTCTTCATATGTTTTTACACTATAAACTTCTCTAAGGTGAAATTCTCCTAAAATTCCGATTCCATCAGTTAAAATCACCAGGTTGTGTTTTTCATTAAATCCATACATTTCTATTTACTTATTTACTATTTACTTTACATAAATCACATTAAGCTCTCTAATGTCTAATCTACATGTATTTTAATAGCCTGTGCTAAGCTAATAAAGCTAAACAATAATAAAAACCCTTTTATTTTTAAACAAACTCGACCTGATTAATGTTACATTCGTTTTTTATAAACAATAATCACGGTTATTCAGCAGTACGGTGAAGTATTAATGTAATAATTGACTTACTTTCTCACTTCAGATTAAACACGGCTTCGGGATTTACCTCAGATTTGTGTGGAGAAGTGGATTTCGCGCCCAGACGTTTTCGAGGAATTCGCCAAAAATACTTTAATCTGATTGGCTCTTTGATAGTTTCGATATCCCCAAAACCGCCAAAAATGTGACGTCATCGCAGAAGTACCGTATAACATGATATATTGGGTCACATTGATGGTTTATCCTCTGAATGGGAGACTTTCAGCGAGTTTCTTACCATGAAGTGTGACTCAAAGTTTAATTACAATTCTAAAACTTCATAAAGACCTGATTTCCATGGACAACTTGGGGAGTCTGTTAAATAATTATTATAAATTTTTACCTCTTATGAGTTGTTCTATCAGGTATTAAATAATAAATATGGGTCATCAACAATAATGTTTCACTTTATCTTTAACTCACTGCCCAACTTATATTAAATCTACTAATCTCCAGGTTGTTAAAGTCACCAGCAAATAAATAAATATCTTTCAGTCAGCTGTCTGATGATTCATCCTTGTTTGTAAAGGACAGCCCTCAAGTGTCTCTAGCTGTAAGTATTGTAAGAATTTACAGACCCAGATTCCACTCCAATACACATTGAAAAGAGCTCATTCCAAAAAAGTTTTAAGTATCATAAGGTAATACATTTAGAACGCTATGTATTAAATCGTAGTTAAAAAAAAACTTAAATCGTTAGTATGGGAGCGACACCAGGACATCAAGGATCGCCACTAAACAAATGGTCTGTGACTGTGATTACCATTTAAAGTGACCATTTGGTTGATAACAACTGTAACAATACCAAGCCAAGGTGTACGTGACCATGATTAACATTCAAAGACTATCAGGCTAGACAACAAGTTGAATCCCAGACATTTGGGAGACACTCAGTTCTTACGCTCAATACACATCCAAAGGGAAACCCCATTTAAACTACAAAAAAAGGAAAACAGTATAAATTGCTTGAGCATGATTTGTCCTGGGTTCTTACTGACTCTTCATTAAGGACGTCACCCTCATCGTTTTATTTTCACACATTTTTTTTTTTATTTCTTACAGTATTTTATTGGTGTTTACAAATCTTGAAATCTTGAACTGCTAAAGTTCAGTTTCTAACATGGCTTTAATACTGAACCTGAAATCCTGAACTGTGCCTGTAAGGGCACATCAGTAAAACTGATGTCTCTTTGATTCTTTTGCTTATGTGTGTGAATGAGATTAAGTGAAGAGTCAGAGGATTAAAATACACATCACCTGAAACATCTGTTTATTTGTGAGGTCCTTCAAAAGCAAAAATAACAGCAAAACATTTCAAATTAAATATTTCAGTTAGACAAAGAACCCAGTGAGAACAAAATGTTTAAAAGATGCACGAGAAGGAGATAAAACCATCTTCCCCTGTTAGACACAAAGAACCAAACAGGAGGGATAAAGTGATGCCATGTTGCTGTGCACAGAGATGCGAGTGTTTGGGGTCAGTTCCAGTCTGAATATCATTGAAATTTCTGCTGCACAAGGAGCCTACGTTCATCACTAATGAAATAAGCACATGGGCAGCAGCAGTGAAGTCAGGGTACACCTGGGTGAAAAGTTCACAAAAACAAAAGAAAGTCACAGTGTGTAACCAAACCCCCAAAAATGTCACATTATTCATTACGTGTGTAATGGTTTTTCCCCAGCAGCTAACTGAGCGCTGTTACCGATCTGTTAGCACTCTGTTACCACTCTTTTAGCACTCTGTTAGATCATTAGCACACACGTTTATTCACAGCTTTGGGTCTGACATAAACAGACAGAAGATCACTCACGCTAGCTAAATATTTAATATTCTCAATCCTTTAGAATTCTGTATTAACTACAGTCACTATGGTTACTAAAACTGTGAGAACCTCCCAACACAAACACACACACACACACACACACACACACACAATTTCTCTTCATAAAGTGAAGTAGTGCAAGATTGGTGTCTCCCTCTTTCTCAACAATGATCCCTTGCTGTTTTTCACACATCGTCGAAGATGCGAGTGCGAGATACCGAGTTGGAGAGATAACTATACCTAGAGAGAGAGAGAGAGAGAGAGAGAGAGAGAGAGAGAGAGATATTTCATACTGTTTATTGAATTCAGAATTGAGCTTTGTGATAAAAATTATTTAAAAATTACATGAAACAATACACATCCTGACGTGATACAAGATATGAAAAAGTAATAGCCATTTCTAACATGTCTTTCTTTTCTCTTATACAGTATTTGGTGCTACATTCACACTCATCCTGTCTTAATTTTTTTAAACGCCACATGTATGCATCTTTGAAACTGCTGCTGAGTTGGTGTTGTGTATGTGGTTTACAACAGCATGAGTATCACACGCCTGAATCAATATTTTCTGGAGCGCTAAAGAACCCTTGAAGTAAAGTTGCCAATTGCTTGCAACACAATCATCCCCGAACAACTGGCAAGGAAACCTCAACACACAAACCTCAAGCCTTAACACTCCACACTGTAACTGGATTGTAGACGTCTTGACAGAAATACTACAGGCAGTGTGCATTGGCAACAGAACATCAGGCACCATCACAGTGAGAACAGGTGCAGGTGCCCCACAATGCTGTGTGCTCAGCCCCCAATGCTGTTCACGCTGCTCACCCACGACTGCGTGGCAAAGTCAGAATCCAACCTCAACATCAAGTTTGGTGATGACACAAGAGTATTGGGACTCAACAAAAATGACACCATACAGAGAGGAGGTGGAACAACTGGTGAGCTGGTGTCATGACAACAATATGTCTCTAAATTTAAACAAGACAAAGGAGATTGTTGTTGACTTCCGGAAAGGGCCGGCACTCACAATCACTGTGAAGATGTATTAGTACTCCAGCTGAGGTCCTCAGAAATGTGGTACTACTGATTCTCTCCTCTATGGTGCAGAGAATCAGTAGTACCACATTTCTGAGGACCTCAGCTGGAGTACTAATACATCTTCACAGTGAAGAGGGCACAACCACGTCTTCATTTCCTGTGAAGACTAAAGAAAGCCAGCCTCCCACCACCCATCCTTACCGCCTTCTACAGGTGGTAAGTGTCCTGGAAAGATGCAACACTGTGTGGTATGAAAACTGCAAAACCATAGAACGCAAGACCCTATAGCACATAGTGAGGACAGCTGAGAGGATTATAGGTGTCTCTCTCCCCTCTATCCAGGACACCTTCCAGGCACGATGCATATGTAGATCCTCTGCCATTATGAAGGATGCATCCCACCACAATCTGTTCGCTTCTTTCCCTAAGCTGTCAGAGTGTGTTTATTGTGTACTAAAATGCACACTGGTCAAGTAACACATCTGCTGACATTTGCATTCAGGGACATTTGCACACATCTGCACACAGTCACCTCTGACTGTGCATTTGCCCTTTAATCTACATTCTTACTACATTGACCTCATACCTCACATCTACCTCATACTTCACATACCATAACTCTAGGATGGTAAATGTTTACGGCTAATTTATGTTTACTATTTATTCTTTACTGTTTAAATTCTACTTCACTACCTATGCACCTTGGTCCGTAGTAATGGCATTTCATTCTTTTGTGTACTGTGAATGCGGAAGAATGTAAAGGTTGGGTTGAGTTGAGAGACTGTTAATTATCTAAACAAATCCAATGAACCCATAAGAAACACTTTTTTCACAACTGTGTGGTTAAACCATAATATTGTTAGTGAGTGTGTGTGTGTGTGTGTGTGTGTGTGTGTGTGTGTGTGTGTGTATGTTACAGTCCTATGTGTGTGATGATGAAGAGGCAGGGGTGTTTGAGGGCGATGAAGGTGATGTGTCAGTGGATGATGTACTCACATTTGCTAAACAAAGAGAAGCTCAGATCTCATCACAACAGCACACCAATGCTCAAAACACAGAGGTGCCGTGCTTTTGCTTAATCTAAAAGAACATGAATCTTTCCATATTTACATGTAATAATCTCCCATTCTGTCACTATTATGTCCCTTTTTGTGTAGGATCTGGAGGATATATTTCAAAGCCTCGGCTTTAAGCCAGAAGACAAGATCCCCTTTCCTTTGCTAGCGCAGCAGTCTGTTCTTCAAGAGTTGATGGACTCATCGCAGTACCTGTTGGCAGTGAGTGTTTACACACACGCACACACACACACACACACACACACACACACACACACACACACACACACACACACACACACACACACAAACACACACACAAACACACACCCATATGTTCAAATCACATGTAAAATGGTAAACAAGGTCATAAGAATTGTAACAATACAGGGATTTATGCTAAACTGCATACAAACGGACAAGACTAACAGAATTGGTCTGCTAATAAAAATGAGACTGAGACGGAGAATGCACAAGTAAATGTTTAAAGGACTTTTACTGTCTTTTACACATTGTGGACAGAAGACTTTTAACAACAGGACAAAAAATACAGCAAAAGATCAGTCGACAATCATCATCATATGAGACAAGGCAGGTGACGTCAGTGTAAAATGATTGACAGAAGTTGTGGTTGTTGTAAAACTTTACTATCCTTAAATCACTATATTATGAACATCAATTCAATTCCATTCAAATTGATTTGTATAGTATATTTTTACAATTGACATATAAAGATTATTCATTCATTCATTCATTCATTTTCTACCGCTTATCCAAACTTCTCGGGTCACGGGGAGCCTGTGCCTATCTCAGGCGTCATCAGGCATTGAGGCATAGATGGAGTGCCAACCCATCGCAGGGCACACACACTCTCATTCACTCACACACTCACTCACCACGGACAATTTTCCAGAGATGTCAATCAACCTACCATGCATGTCTTTGGACCGGGGAGGAAACCGGAGTACCCGGAGGAAACCCCAGAGGCGCGGGGAGAACATTCAAACTCAACACACACAAGGTGGAGGCGGGAATCAAACCCCAACCCTGGAGGTGTGAGGCGAACGTGCTAATCACTAAGCCACCGTGCCCCCCTCCATATAAAGATTAGATATAAATAAATATAAGATTAATATTATTATATTTTAGATTAATATTAGATATATTTAAATGTGTATGTATTTATCCCCAATGAACAAGTCTGAGGTGGAGTGTTGGTGCAGCAGTGGGGAGGAAAAACTCCCTTAGATGGTAAAGGAAGAAACCTTGAGAGGAACCAGACTCAACGGGGAACCTTATCCTCATATGGGTGACACTAGAGGGTGTGATTATAAATACACAGTCTGACAAATGTTGTATTGATGCAAAAGACCACATGGAGTTGGCATCTCCTGTCAGCCACATCAGTCAAACTATATTTATTAGGAATGTCACTGCAACAAAACATTTTTTTTAGTTTCTGAATGTTTTCAGTAAAAAGAAAAAGTGCAAAATGAAGTGTAATTGAATCGAGACAATTATGGGGACCATTGTGTCAACATTTACTCACACACACCATGCAGAAAGAACAATATTATACACACGCTTTACTGTATGTGCTGTTTTGTACAGTCTTGAGTCAGTAGGTTCCTCCTGAAGGTGGCACTGACACCAAATCATCTAACACTGAACTATGTGAGGAACAGTGCAATCAACACTTCTGAAGCATCACAGGCTTTTTTTTCCTTTTTTCTGCAGGACTTTTCCAGAATTTTGGAGATCCAGCAGAGTTCTTCAGTGGAACATCCAGCAAATGAAATAACATCTAACACATCACCAGGAGCTGAGTAACTGTGGAGCAAAGTACAGAAAATGATTCCACTCTTTTAAATTCAGTAGTTTTGAGAGTTATTCATTATTAGCATGAAAGATATTAGTTATTAGCAGTTATCTTGCTAATATGCATTAAATTTTCACAGTGCAGAGAATCTTCATTTCCTCTTATACTGTACTATTTTTTTAAAGTTTTTATGTGATGTAACAGCAGCCGAGCCTCCTTCTACATCGAGTTCTCCAGCACCACATTATTTCTGGCTCTGTGTAGATTTAAAGCACTGACTTTAGCTACAAAGCAAAACCACAGCCCACATCCCTAAAAGAAGTTCCCAACATGCACATTGACGGCTTCTACTCTGAACTGTGTTCATCACCTACTGCTCAACCGGTCATTTCCTGCTTCACTAACTCATCTCTAACAGGGTTCTAGAGCACTTTTGTGATTAGACTCTGAGTGAATTAGCATTAGGTTAAGTTTTTGAAAACCATGAAGTGCTTCTGCTGATGCAGTAAATGTAATTACACACTTGCTAGAATCATACTGCTTTGCATTAATAAATAGTTTATAGACTGTCTGGATTTCTCTCTCTCTCTCTCTCTCTCTCTCTCTCTCTCTCTCTCTCTCTCTCTCTGTGTGTGTGTGTGTGTGAGATTAACCTACAGTTTGAATTTGGAGGAAATCTGATTTTTATTAATTACTAAGAACGATCCTGGTGTAACTGTAACGTCTCTAAGCTGGAATGAGAGGAACAGGGCACCAGATCAACAGGAAAAGGTGTTATTTGTTGTCATCAAGTTATTGTTGCAGACATTCTTTTTGTTCAAGACACAGAGGTCAAACCCACTGGATGTCTGTGCCTCAGAGTGAACAGTATTTCATATGTTTATGAAGCCACGTTGTCCTCTAAAGCTTGAGGGATGATTAAACTGTTTAGAAAATTTATTCCATTTTGAATGTACATGGCAATGGCGGACTCTGAACATGAACATGAGTTTCCGGTCCTGTATTTCTAATCGGTTTATGATTTTTTGCTGTTCAGCTAACAACACCATTAATCCTACTGGCTGAAAAAAAGCTGAAATGCAGAACAGTTTTCTAAAACAAAGTGACACTGCCTTAGTTTTATGTTAACACAAATTATAAGAGACACAACACACACAAGACATGCTTCTCTGTGGAACATTCTAGTTATTCATTGGACAGCTTGTAAACATTGATTTTTATTAATTACAATGCATTTTTAAGGAAAGTAACAGTGCTGTGTCCTCAGTTTCTTATCATTATTTAAATGTCATTGGTTTATCAGCTACAGCAGTGGTGTGGTGTTTTAAACAAGTGTTTTACGGGGAGTTTATTATAGAAAATGTACAAAAATAACTAAAAAATGACAAACTGAGGATAAAACGGCAACTATATGGTAATGTTAAACTTGAGAAATAAATAAACTAACTTCTACAACTAAAATATTCCAAAGCTAGACGCTCTAAGCAGTGGCAGAGCCAGAAGGGTGTCCGGGGTGGCACTGAACACCCCTGACATCTGATTGGCCACCCCAGGTGCCACCCCAAATTTTTATTTGAGAGCATTGGAAGTTTGATGCTGATTGACATCTCAGTTCACCTATCAAAAGAAGTGAAATGAGAATATGAGAGATATATTCTACCTCTAATGAGCAATTATGGGATTCATCCATGCTTCTTGTTAGGCTAATTTGTGTCATAGTCTGTGGACCCCCTAAAGTTGAATTGGCCACCCTATGGCTACCCCTGTATAAAACTCTAGTTCTGCCACTAGCTCTAAGTAGCAGTGGTTGAAGCTGAGGCCATCTAAACAGAACGGTTGCCAGGCAACACTCAGACAGCAACACTGGTTATAAAAGCTTCACACTCATTTATACCCAAGTCCAGTAGGTGGCAGTAAAGCACCTTTCGGCTTTGCAAAACAGCACTCTTAGCACTGTAGAATAGAATAGAATAGAATAGAATAGGGCATAGAAGCCTTTATTATCGCCACATATACATTACAGGACAGTGGAATTCTTTTCTTCACATACCCCAACTGAGGAGGTTGGGGTCAGAGTTCAGGGGCAGCTATGATACAGCATCCCTGGAGGAGGGAGGGGTTAAGGGCCTTGCTCAAGAGCCCAGCAGTGGCAGCTTGGAGGTCCCAGATCCTCTGACCAACAACCAAGAACCTTAACCAGTTGAGCCACCACACCACTGTAAACAACAATGCTGATATAGCTGTCAGAAATAAGCCCCCTTTTCACATAGATGGTTTAACAACTATTTTATGTGTTCTGTCTGTGTTTGATGATTCTGGTAATATCTTAACTTATGTGCAGTTTATGAACTACCATGACTTCACAGATCCACTGACAGAATAGAAAACCTTGGTAGGAGATATCCCAGTAGGTTTAATTAGCTAAAAATGACCTAATATTTAACAAGGGAAATGTTTATGTGTCCTGATTTGCTTTTGGGTGGTATTTTTATTTTAGACAGGAAATGCAACACCAGACATATTTGTAAACCTTTTCAAATAAAAAGGAAGATTACTCGAGAGGTAAATTCTACTGGGATTTCTTTATATCGGATATAGTCTGGAGAAGAACCTGGCTCTTACAGACCAGGGTTTGTATATCGAACAAGGTTAGGGAAGACTTCATAAAATCTACCTTGTTAACTCCTTCATTTCAAAATATTCTGACATTGATGAGACTTGCTCATTTTGTGGCCTTGTGGAAAAATGGCTACACATCTTTTTTTATTGTAGCATTAATAATAGGTTTTGTGTTGATTTAAGTTCTTATATTTTTATCCCCATAAATGTGGTTCATTTGTCCTTAAAGGTGTTGTTTGTTATCATGAAAACCCAAAACATGTATCTCATGAATATGTTGTCAATTTCTTAATTTTCTATGAAAATTCATTATCAACAAGCAAAAATGGTGTCCTCTTTGTGTTTTTCTTTTCTTTTTTCTTTTTTTTTTGATGAATTGAACTTTCTAATTTTGTTTCTTAAACTTAGAAATAACAAAAAAAAGAAAAAAAATGTTGACACTTTATGAGGACTTGTTAAAGAATTATGTTAACCTTGATGTCATTTTTTCTTCATCTAGATTTATTTATTTTACAGGAACTGGTATTATTGACAGATAATATATAGGTTTCTCTTCACACTCATTAATTTCAAATGAATTTAAAATCTGTTTTTTTTTATCGTCCTCCTTTATCCTTCCCATGTCTTCATCGACATTAAGCTCACACAGTAAATAAAAATTCACAACAAAATCTGACATTTTGAAAGTTATTATTTGGTGCACTGATGCTGATGTGATGAAGTCAGCGGTGTGTTTGTGAGTCATTTAATGGGGCTTTGAAAGTGTCACTAAAAGTGTTTTATACGATGCCATGAACATTGTGCTGAGCAGAAACTTAAATAACACTCCTGAAACATTTAGCCTCATCAAATAATCAAAGAACAGCATCAGAAGACTCTGATTCATTTTAAATTTTATTTTCTTATTCTGTATTACAGTGATGGAATAAATGAATCAAACACAGAAGCATCATGCAGGATAATGAATATAGAGAAACAAAAAAAATATCATGATTTTATTAAAATTCTGTAATTCTGAGAAAAGAGAAAACATTACAATATATATGTGCTGGTTATCTCCAGTGACAAGCAAGAAAAGAGAGGAAACAGCAGCATGAGACAAAAGCAACTAAATATAAAATGAACCATGCTGAAAATTGAATGAGGGAGAAGATGGCTGGAATCAGTGATTTCTGGATGTTGAACTGAATCACTTGTTGAAAATCATTGATTTTTTCCCCATCCTTTTGATGCTCAAATCCCACATTTGATATTTCAAGACTCTCTGTACTGAAAATTGTGTACTCTGTACCATTATTGTGGTTAATGATGTCATGATCATTATGAAATGTCCATGGGCTGAGGAATTCTCTCCTTTGCTTTGTCAAGAACATATTTCATGTTGTTTTGGGACTTAAAGTGGTGAACTACATCAGATCTTTTCTCATTGCACTCTATGATGATATTCACCAGAATTTGAAGCAGTGAAATTGAAAATCCCATCACACTACTTTTCTTTCTTTCTCCATAAGAATATCCACCGGTGTGAACACCAATGAGGTTGCAGTGCTGGTCAAACAGCGGAGAGCCAGATGATCCATGAAAGAAACAGGAATCGTAAAAGATTTTTGATTTATAGATATCCTTGTCCTCAGCCAAGCACTGCTGTGTTATAACATGAAGGACATGAGGGTCTATGTCCTCTTTTGCAAAAATAAAAGAAGGTTCCATTTGCTTGACCTGGTCCTCTGGGTGTCCAATAATGCAGACAGGACCCTTGGTAGATATATGGCTATAGAAACTCAGCAGTCCAGGGAGATTTACATCACTGCTCAGTTCCAGCAAAGCAAAATCCAGATAGTTCCCCATGTCATCGTATTCCTTCATATAAACAACAGGGTTCTCGTTCACTGGTATCACGTTTACTACAGAGGATAAATCTTCAAAATGGAACACAGCTGTTAGTTTCTGTTTCGGTTCAGAACAAGAGTCTCCAACAACATGTGCGTTGGTGAGGATAAAATTGTTAAAGAGCAGAAATCCGGATCCAACAGCAGAATTATTAGTGCGAATTTGGCAGACAGAGTTTGATCTTTCCATCAACTGCTTCACCTTCTTCACCTCCGAAAAGCTCTGAATGCTTTTATTATACTCCTCTCTGAAGTACCTTTTCACATCAGCATTCTTTCGCAAATTCAGCGTCTTCAACAAGTCTCCATGCTGCTCTCGCAGAAGCTTCAGGATCTCCTCTGTGTTTGAGATCTCTTTTGTGTCTGGGAATTTTCTCCACTTCTTTTCTTTCGGTGGTGTGTCTGTTTTCTTCTCTTGAGCGGAGGTGGAGTTTTGGTTTGGTTTTTCTTCTTGAGAGGTTTCAGGAGCTTCACTTTTTTCATCCTTCACTGTTTCTTCTGACTCCTGACTCAGGTCCTGGCTCGACTCCTGGCTGCCTGTCGGGTGACGAGAGACAATGACCTGAAACTGCTTTCCATCCAGATGATCAACAAGATTAGAGAGATTTGTGATGTTCTTGTTTTCCTGCTCATATAGAGCTCCTTTTTTGACAACCGCATCGGTAAATCTCCCATCACGCTTTAGTGCCATTTTCACTTTTTCCCCTTTCACTGCATACACACACACATAATCCACAGTGCTTTTCAGCTCATTATTCTCCATCACCTTGCGGATATTTTTACCACCCCTGGTCTGAATGTAGAAACAACCCAGATTTTCATGCGAGTTAACAGCGATTTTTGGTGGATTCACTGAATCGCTGTTTCCACCAGATGTGATGAACTCGAGGTCCAGAAGCTCGTTGTGGTTGAGCAAACAGCAGGGGAAATGTGGTGTCACAGCAGCTCTGGGCATCTCCTCTCTCCTGATGACTATTTCCTGCTTAATTTTCTTCTGTATTTCCTTATAGATGCCTTTAAATGAGGAGTCGGTCTGAAGTGTCTCTAGGATGCTCTTAGGGGTATTACAGGTCACTGTGTAGTTCTTGGATTCGTAACAGTATCTAAAGCTGTGTTTGTGATTTTCTGTTTTCTGTCAACATGTAAAACACACAAAATGAGAAGAGTGAAACTTGTATATTACTGTTTCAATATATTAATCAATAAATACGTTTTATTTAATAATGATGAATCATTTGTGTAACTCACCATCTGAGTGGTGTCCGTGTCCAGTCCACTCCTCTCTCCCTCTTCTTTATAACACTTAGCCATTCTTAACTGGAAAACACGCCAAAGTTTAGATTCATTTCGTAACACAGAGAAATTACTGACCTTCATTTTCTGCAGATGTGTCTGACACTTTTAATGTCTTTTGGCTTTCTCTTAGTAGTAAAATCTTCTGTAATAAATGAGCTGAAATCTGACACCACATTTTGTGATCTCATCAGCTGCTCATGATTCAACATGTGAACATGTAGAAAAGTGTCTCAGATCAGAGACATGTCTATGCAGTTAGAAATCATGAAATCAGACTAGAAACCTCTGCTTACATACAATTAAATCTGAACCAGAGCAGTGTATGGATTTTATACTACAGTAGTATCTGAAATTGTATTTTCTGTTTTACAAAAGAGCAATTTAAAGTCTGATCCTGGAAAAGTTCACATTTTGGAGGTAACTAAAGATTTAAAATGCAAAAAACAAAAAACAAACACACACACACACACACACACACACACACACACACAAACCATCCATATCTACTGCATATCTCTTTAATCATTCATAATAATAAATTAATTCAGATGTTTTTACACTATAAACTTCTCTAAGGTGAAATTCCATCAATTAAAATCACCAGGTTGTGTTTTTCATTAAATCCATACATTTCATTACAGTCAGGTCATTATGGAGCTATTTACTTTAAATAAAACACACTAAGCTGTCTATTGTCTAATCTACATGTATTTTAGTAGCCTGTGCTAAGCTAATGAAGCTAATAAAAACCCTTTTATTTTTAAACAAACTCGACCTGATTAATGTTACATTCGTTTTTTATAAACAATAATCACGGTTATTCAGCAGTACGGTGAAGTATTAATGTAATAATTGACTTACTTTCTCACTTCAGATTAAACACGGCTTCGGGATTTACCTCAGATTTGTGTGAGAAGTGAATTTCGCGCCCAGACGTTTTCGAGGAATTCGCCAAAAATACTTTAATCTGATTGGCTCTTTGATAGTTTCGATATCCCCAAAACCGCCAAGAATGTGACGTCATCGCAGAAGTACCGTATAACATGATATATTGGGTCACATTGATGGTTTATCCTCTGAATAGGAGACTTTCAGCGAGTTTCTTACCTTGAAGTGTGACTCAAAGTTTAATTACAATTCTAAAACTCCATAAAGACTTGATTTCCATGGACAACTTGGGGCCCAGTCAGTCTGTTAAATAATTATAAATTTTTACCTCTTATGAGTTGTTCTATCAGGTATTAAATATTAAATATGGGTCATCAACAATAATGTTTCACTTTATCTTTAACTCACTGTCCAACTCTTATATTAAATCTACTAATCTCCAGGTTGTTAAAGTCACCAGCAAATAAATAAATATCTTTCAGTCAGCTGGCTGATGATTCATCCTTGTTTGTAAAGGACAGCCCTCAAGTGTCTCTAGCTGTAAGTATTGTAAGATATTACAGATAAATGCACCCAGATTCCACTTCAAGATACTCATCAAAAAGAGCTCATTCCAAAAAAGGTTTAAGTATCATAAGGTAATACATTTAGAACTCTAAATGAATAAACTGTGATTACCATTTAAAGTGACCATTTGGTTCATAACAATTGTAACAATACCAAACCAAGGTATACATGACCATGATTAACAGTTAAAGACTATCAGGCTAGACAACAAGGTGAATCCCAGACATTTGGGAGACACTCAGTTCTTATGCTCAATACACATCCAAAGAGAAACCCCATTTAAACTACAAAAAAGGGAAAACAGTATAAAATGCTTGAGTATGATTTGTCCTGGGTTCTTACTGACTCTTCATTAAGGACGTCACCCTCATCGTTTTATTTTCACACATTTTTTTTATTTCTTACAGTATTTTATTGGTGTTTACAAATCTTGAAATCTTGAACTGCTAAAGTTCAGTTTCTAACATGGCTTTAATACTGAACCTGAAATCCTAAATTGTGCCTGTAAGGGCACATCAGTAAAACTGATGTCTCTTTGATTCTTTTGCTTATATGTGTGTGAATGAGATTAAGTGAAGAGTCAGAGGATTAAAATACACATCACCTGAAACATCTGTTTATTTGAGGTCCTTCAAAAGCAAAAATAACAGCAAAACATTTCAAATTAAATATTTCAGTTAGACAAAGAACCCAGTGAGAACAAAATGTTTAAAAGATGCATGAGAAGGAGATAAAACCATCTTCCCCTTTTAAAGAACGAAACAGGAGGGATAAAGTGATGCCATGTAGCTGTGCACAGAGATGCGAGTGTTTGGGGTCAGTTCCAGTCTGAATATCATTGAAATTTCTGCTGCACAAGGAGCCTACGTTCATCACTAATGAAATAAGCACATGGGCAGCAGCAGTGAAGTCAGGGTACACCTGGGTGAAAAGTTCACAAAAACAAAATAAAGTCCCAGTGTGTAACCAAACCCCCAAAAATGATCATTAGCACACACCTTTATTCACAGCTTTGGGTCTGACATAAACATAAACAGACAGAAGATCACTCACGCTAGCTAAATATTTAATATTCTCAATCCTTTAGAATTCTGTATTAACTACAGACACTATGGTTACTAAAACTGTGAGAACCTCCCAACACAAACACACACACACACACACACACACACACACACACACACACACACACACACACACACACACACAATTTCTCTTCATAAAGTGAAGTAGTGCAAGATTGGTGTCTCCCTCTTTCTCAACAATGATCCCTTGCTGTTTTTCACACATCGTCGAAGATGCGAGTGCGAGATACTGAGTTGGAGAGATAACTATACCTAGAGAGAGAGAGAGAGAGAGAGAGAGAGAGAGAGAGAGAGAGAGAGAGAGAGATTTCATACTGTTTATTGAATTCAGAATTGAGCTTTGTGATAAAAATTATTTAAAAACTACATGAAACAATACACATCCTGATGTGATACAAGATATGAAAAAAGTAATAGCCATTTCTAACATGTCTTTCTTTTCTCTTATACAGTATTTGGTGCTACATTCACACTCATCTTGTCTTAATTTTTTTAAACGCCACATGTATATGCATGTTTGAAACTGCTGCTGAGTTGGTGTTGTGTATGTGGTTTACAACAGCATGACTATGACACGCCTGAATCAATATTTTCTGGAGTGCTAAAGAACCCTTGAAGTAAAGTTGCCAGTTGCTTCTGGTTATTTCCTTTGACAATCGAGCATGCAAGTCCATTTCTACCCCTAAGGAGCAGGTGCTCTGCCTGGCCACATCCGAAGTGAGGAGGACACTATCCAGAGTCAACCAATGGAAAGCTGCTGTTCCAGATAACATACCAGGGAGAGTGCTCAGGGACTGTGCTGTTCAGCTGGCAGGTGTCCTCACATTGACTTCAGCTAGGCATGCAACACAATCATCCCCCAACAACTGGTGAGGAAACCTCAACACTCAAACCTCGAGCCTCAACACTCCACACTGTAACTGGATTAAGGACTTCTTGACAGAAAGACCGCAGGCAGTGTGCATTGGCAACAAAACATCAGACACCATCACAGTGAGCACAGGTGACCCACAATGCTGTGTACTCAGCCCTCTGCTGTTCACGCTGCTCACCCACGACTGCGTGGCAAAGTCAGTATCCAACCTCAACATCAAGTTTGGTGATGACACAAGAGTATTGGGACTCAACAAAAATGACACCATACAGAGAGGAGATGGAACAACTGGTGAGCTGGTGTCATGACAACAATATGTCTCTAAATTTAAACAAGACAAAGGAGATTGTTGTCGACTTCGGGAAAGGGCCGGCTATCCACCCTCCCTGCTCATCGGCCGCTCCATAGAGGAGAGAATCAGTAGTACCACATTTCTGAGGACCTCAGCTGGAGTACTAATACCATCTTCACAGTGAAGATGGCACAACCACGTCTTCATCTCCTGTGAAGACTAAAGGAAGCCAGCCTCCCACCACCCATCCTTACCGCCTTCTACAGAGGAACTGTGGTAAGGGTCCTGGAAAGATGCAACACTGTGTGGTATAAAAACTGCAAAACCATAGAACGCAAGACCCTACAGCACATAGTGAGGACAGCTGAGAAGATTATAGGTGTCTCTCTCCCCTCTATCCAGGACACCTTCCAGGCATGATGCATATGTAGATCCTCTGCCATTATGAAGGATCCATCAATCCCACCCCAATCTGTTCGCTTCTTTCCCTAAGCTGTCAGAGCACTGAACACTCTTCACCTTGCTCCAACCTGCTTAATTGTGCACTGTGTATATTAAATGGACATACACTAGACACAAACACACATCTGCTCTGAGCCACTTTATTGTCTACTAAAATGCACACTGGTCAAGTAACACATCTGCTGACATTTGCACTCAGGGACTTTTGCACACATTTGCACACAGTCACCTCTGACTGTGCATTTGCCCTTTAATCTACATTCTTACTACATTGACCTCATACCTCACATCTACCTCATACTTCACATACCATAACTCTAGGATGGTAAATGTTTACGGCTAATTTATGTTTACTATTTATTCTTTACTGTTTAAATTCTACTTCACTACCTATGCACCTTGGTCCGTAGTAACGGCATTTCATTCTTTTGTGTACTGTGAATGTGGAAGAATGTAAAGATTGAGTTGAGTTGAGAGACTGTTAATTATCTAAACATCCAATGAACCCATAAGAAACACTTTTTTCACAACTGTGTGGTTAAACCATAATATTGTTAGTGTGTGTGTGTGTGTGTGTGTGTGTGTGTGTGTGTCTGTGTGTTACAGTCCTATGTGTGTTATGATGAAGAGGCAGGGGTGTTTGAGGGCGATGAAGTTGATGTGTCAGTGGATGATGTACTCACAGTTGTTAAACAAAGAGAAGCTCAGATCTCATCAAAACAGCACACCAATGCTCAAAACACAGAAGTGCCGTGCTTTTGCTTAATCTAAAAGAACATGAATCTTTCCATATTTACATGTAATAATCTCCCAATCTGTAACTATTATGTTCCTTTGTGTGTTTGTGTGTAGGATCTGGAGGATATATTTCAAAGCCTCGGCTTTAAGCCAGAAGACAAGATCCCATTTCGTTTGCTAGCGCAGCAGTCTGTTCTTCAAGAGTTGATGGACTCATCGCAGACACACACATAAACACACACACATATGTTCAAATCACATGTAAAATGGTAAACAAGGTCATCAGAATTGTAACAATACAGGGATTTGTGCTAAACTGCATACAAACGGACAAGACTAACAGAATTGGTCTGCTAATAAAAATGAGACTGAGACTGAGAATGCACAAGTAAATGTTTAAAGGACTTTTACTGTCGTTTACACGTTTTGGACAGAAGACTTTTAACAACGGGACAAAAAATACAGCAAAAGATCAGTCGACAATCATCATCATGTGATGAACATATCATGAACATCAATTCAATTCAATTCAAATTGATTTGTATAGCGCCTTTTACAATTGACATATAAAGATCATTCATTCATTCATTTTCTACCACTTATCCGAACTTCTCAGGTCACGGGGAGCCTGTGCCTATCTCAGGCGTCATCGGGCATCAAGGCAGGATACACCCTGGACGGAGTGCCAACTCACTGCAGGGCACACACACACTTTCATACTACAGACAATTTTCCAGAGATGCCAATCAACCTACCATGCATGTGTTTGGACCGGGGGAGGAAACCGGAGAACCCGGAGGAAACCCCTGAGACACGGGGAGAACATGCAAACTCCACACACACAAGGTGGAGGCGGGAATCGAATCCCCAACCCTGGAGGTGTGAGGCAAACGTGCTAACCACTAAGCCACCATGCCCCCCTCCATATAAAGATTAGATATAAATAAATATAAGATTCTTCTTCTTCTTTCGGCTTTTCCCTTCAGGGGTCGCCACAGTGAATCATCTCTCTCCACCTAACCCTATCTTCTGCATCCTCAACACTTGCACCCACTAGCTTCAAATCCTCATTAATTACATCCATATACCTCCTCTTTGGCCTTCCTCTTTGCCTCCTGCCTGGCAGCTCCATGTCCAACATTCTCATACCAATATACTCACTCTCCCTCCTCTGAACATGTCCAAACCATCTTAATCTCGCCTCCCTAACTTTGTCCCCCAAACGTCCAACATGGGCTGTCCCTCTGATGTACTCGTTCCTAATCCTGTCCAATCTTGTCACACCCAAAGAGTTCAGTTCAGCTACCTCAAGCTCTGACTCCTGTCTCTTCTTCAGTGTCACTGTCTCTAAACCATACAGCACGGCCGGTCTCACCACTGTCCTGTACACCTTCCCCTTGATTCTTGCTGATATTTTCCTATCACACAGAACTCCTGACACCTTTCTCCACCCACTCCAACCTGCCTGCACTCGCTTCTTTACTTCTTTCCCACTCTCTCCATTTCTCTGGACTGTTGACCCCAAGTACTTAAACTCCTGTACCTTCTTCACCTCTTCACCCTGTAACCTTACTATTCCACTTCCCTCCCTTTCATTCACACACATGTACTCAGTCTTACTACGACTGACTTTCATTCCTCTTCTCTCCAGCGCAAACCTCCACCTCTCCAGGTTTTCCTCCACCTGCTCCCTGCTCTCACTACAGATCACAATGTCATCTGCAAACATCATTGTTCAAGGAGACTCCTGTCTGACCTCCTCTGACAACTGGTCCATCACTATAGCAAACAGGAAGGGGCTCAGAGCCGATCCCTGATGCAGTCCCACCTCCACTGTAAACTCCTCTGTCTGACCTACAGCACACCTCACCACTGTCCTGCTCCTCTCATACATGTCCTGCACCACTCTGACATACTTCTCTGCTACTCCTGACTTCCTCATACAGTACCACAGCTCTTCTCTTGGCACCCTGTCATACGCTTTCTCTAAGTCTACAAACACACAGTGCAACTCCCTCTGACCATCCCTATACTTCTCCATCAACATTCTCAGAGCAAAAATTGCATCTGTTGTGCTCTTTCTGGGCATGAAGCCATACTGCTGCTCACAGATTTCCACCACCTTCCTTAACCTAGCTTCCACTACTCTTTCCCACAACTTCGTTGTATGGCTCATCAACTTTATCCCCCTATAGTTGCTGCAACTCTGCACGTCACCCTTATTCTTAAAGATCGGCACTAACACACTCCTTCTCCATTCCTCAGGCATCCTCTCACTTTCTAATACCCTGTTGAACAAACTAGTTAAAAATTCCACTGCTGCCTCTCCTAGACACTTCCAGACCTCTACCGGGATGTCGTCAGGACCAACTGCCTTTCCACTTTTCATCCTCTTCAAGGCCTTCCTGACTTCATCCTTTCTAATCTTATCTACTTCCTGTTCCACAGAGTTCACCCCTTCTACTCTTTTTTCCCTCTGATTTTCCTCATTCATCAGCTCCTCAAAGTATTCCTTCCATCTCCTCTGTACACTCTCCTCACTTGTGAGCACCCTTCCATCTCTATCCTTAATAATTCTAACTTGCTGCACATCCTTCCCATCTCGATCCCTCTGTCTAGCTAACCTGTACAAGTCCTTCTCTCCTTCTCTAGTGTCTAACCTAGTGTACAACTCATCATATGCCTTCTGCTTGGCCTTAGACACCTCCCTCTTCACTCTGCGCTGTAACTCCTTGTATTCCTGTCTATTCTCTTCAGTCCTGTCCATATCCCACTTCTTCTTGGCTAATCTCTTCCTCTGTATACTATCCTGAACTTCCTCATTCCACCACCAAGTCTCCTTATCTTCTTTCCTCCTTCCAGATGACACACCCAGCACCTTTCTCCCTGTCTCCCTGATCACTTCTGCTGTAGTTTCCCAGTCATCCGGCAGCACTACCTGACCACCCAGAGCCTGCCTCAACTTCTGTCTAAATTCCTCACAACATTCCTCCTTTTTCAGCTTCCACCACTTAGTTTTCTTCTCTATCTTTGACCTCTTCCTCTTACAGACCATCAGAGTCATCCTACACACCACCATCCTATGCTGTCTGGCTACACTCTCTCCCACTACCACTTTACAGTCACTAATCTCTTTCAGATTGCCTCTTCTACAAAGGATGTAGTCTACCTGTGTTCTCCTACCTCCACTCTTGTAAGTCACTCTATGTTCCTCCCTCTTCTGAAAATACGTGTTAACCACAGCCATGTCCATCCTCTTAGCAAAGTCTACTACCATCTGTCCTTCAAGGTTCCTTTCCTTAACTCTAAACTTGCCCATCACCTCCTCATCACCTGTGTTCCCCTCACCAACATGTCCATTAAAATCCGCTCCTATCACCACTCTCTCACCCGTGGGAATACTCTCAATCACCTCATCGAATTCACACCAGAATCTCTCTTTCTCCTCTAACTCACAACCTACCTGTGGGGCATAACCACTAACAACATTCAACATCACCCCTTCAATCTCTAACTTCAGACTCATCACCCTGTCTGACACTCTCTTCACCTCCAGAACATTCCTCACAAACTCCTCCTTCAGGACCACACCTACCCCATTTCTCTTACTATCCACACCATAATAAAACAGCTTGAATCCTGCTCCTATACTACGAGCCTTGCTACCCTTCCACTTGGTCTCCTGTACACACAGTATATCCACCTTCCTTCTCTCCATCATATCAGCCAGCTCTCTACCTTTCCCTGTCATAGTACCAACATTCAGAGTCCCTATTCTCAGTCCTACACTCTTACCTTTCCTCTTCTCTCTCTGTCTGTGCACTCTCCTCCCTCCTCTACTCCTTCGACCAACAGTAGCCCAATTTCCACCGGCGCCCTGTAGGTCAACGGCGCCGATGGCGGTCGTTGTTAACCCGGGCCTCGACCGATCCGGTATGAAATTCTTACTGACAACTCGCATGGTTAGATTTGGCAATGTTTTATGCCGGATGCCCTTCCTGACGCAACCCTCTCTATTTATCCGGGCTTGGGACCGGCACAGAAGTCACTGGACTGTGACCCCCATGGCTAGATTAATAAATATAAGATTAATATTATTATATTTTAGATTAATATTAGATATATTTAAATGTGTATGTATTTATCCCCAATGAACAAGTCTGAGGTGACTCAGGCAGCAGTGGGGAGGAAAAACTCCCTTGGATGGTAAAGGAAGAAACCTTGAGAGGAACCAGACTCAAAGGGGAACCTTATCCTCATATGGGTGACACTGGAGGGTGTGCAGAAAAAACAATAATATACACACGCTTTACTGTATGTGCTGTTTTGTACAGTTTTGAGTCAGTAGGTTCCTCCTGAAGGTGACACTGACACCAAATCATTTAACATTGAACTATGTGAGGAACAGTGCAATCAACACTTCTGAAGCATCACAGGCTTTTTTCTGCAGGACTTTTCCAGAGTTTTGGCGATCCAGCAGAGTTCTTCAGTGGAACATCCAGCAAGTGAAATAACAAATTTGGTGGTGAAACACAAATTTTTATTAATTACTAAGAACGATCCTGGTGTAACTGTTACTTCTCTAAGCTGGAATGAGAGGAACAGGGCACCAGATCAACAGGAAAAGGTGTTATTTGTTGTCATCAAGTTATTGTACCTTCTTTTTGTTCAAGACACAGAGGGCAAACCCACTGGATGTCTGTGGCTCAGAGTGAACAGTATTTCATATGTTTATGAAGCCGTTGTCCTCTAAAGCTTGAGGGATGATTAAACTGTTTAGAAAATTTATTCCATTTTGAATGTACACTGCAATGGCAGACTCTGAACATGAACATGAGTTTCCGGTCCTGTATTTCTAATTGGTTTATGATTTTTTGCTGTTCTGCTAACAACACCATTAATCCTACTGGCTGAAAAAAAGTTGAAACGCAGAACAGTTTTCTAAAACAAAGTGACACTGCCTTAGTTTTATGTTAACACAAATTCTAAGAGACACAACAAACACATGAGACATGCTTCTCTGTGGAACATTCTAGTTATTCATTGGACAGCTTGTAAACATTGATTTTTATTAATTACAATGCATTTTTAAGGAAAGTAACAGGGCTGTGTCCTCAGTTTCTTATCATTATTTAAATGTGATTGGATTATCAGCTACAGCAGTGGTGTGGTGTTTTAAACAAGTGTTTCACGGGGAGTTTATTATAGAAAATGTACAAAAATAACTAAAAAAAGACAAACTGAGGATAAAACAGCTACTATATGGTAATGTTAAACTTGAGAAATAAATAAACTTCTACAACTAAAATATTCCAAAGCTAGAAGCTCTAAGCAGTGGCGGAGCCAGAAGGGTGTCCGGGGTGGCACTGAACACCCCTGACATCTGATTGGCCATCCCAGGTGCCACCCCAAATTTTTATTTGAGAGCATTGGAAGTTTGATGCTGATTGACATCTCAGTTCACCTATCAAAAGAAGTGAAATGAGATTATGAGAGATATATTCTACCTCTAATGAGCAATTATGGGATTCATCCATGCTCCTTGCTAGGGTAATTTGTGTCATAGTCTGTGGACCCCTTAAAGTTGCCTTTGCCACCCTCTGGCCACCCCATGTATAAAACTCTAGTTCCGCCACTGGCTCTAAGTAGCAGTGGTTAAAGCTGAGGCCATCTAAACAGAACGGTTGCCAGGCAACACTCAGACACAGCAACACTGGTTATAAAAGCTTCACACTCATTTATACCCAAGTCCAGTAAGTGGCAGTAAAGCACCTTTTGGCTTTATTGCAAAACAGCACTTAGCACTGTAGACAACAATGCTGATATAACTGTCAGAAATAAGCCCCCTTTTCACCTAGATGGTTTAACAACTATTTTAATAGTATTCTGTCTGTGTTTGATGATTCTGGTAATATCTTAACTTATGTGCAGTTTATGAACCTCCATGGCTTCCCAGTTTCACTGACAGAATAGAAAACCTTGGTAGAAGATATCCCAGTAGGTTTAATCCAATTAGCTAAAAATTACCTAATATTTAATAAGGGCAATGTTTATGTGTCCTGATTTGCTTTTGGGTGGTATTTTTTATTTTAGACAGGAAATGCAACAACAGACATATTTGTAAACTTTTTCAAATAAAAATAAAGATTACTCGAGAGGTTAATTCTACTGGGATCTCTTTATATCAGATACAGTCTGGAGAAGAACCTGGCTCTTACTGACCAGGGTTTGTATATCGAACAAGGTTAGGGAAGTCCATTTTAAAATTCTTCATAAAACCACATTAACTCCTTCATTTCAAAATATTCTGACATTGATGAGACTTGCTCATCTTGTGGCCTTGTGGAAAAACAGCTACATGTTTTTTTTTATTGTAGCATTAATAATAGGTTTTGTGTTGATTTAAGTTCTTATATTTTTAGCCCCATAAATGTGGTTCATTTGTCCTTAAAGGTGTTGTTTATTATTATGAAAACCCAAAACATGTATCTCATGAATATGTTGTCAATTTCTTAATTTTCTATGCAAAGTTCATTATCAACAAGCAAAAAGTGGCATCCTCTTTGTGTTTTTCTTTTTTTTCTTGAACTTTCTAATTTCGTTTCTTAAACTTATAAATAACAAAAAAAGGAAAAAAGGTTGACGCTTTATGAATTATGTTAAACTTGATATTGTGATTTTTTATGTCTGTATATGCGCAAATTCATGTTTGTTTTTCTCCATAAAAAAAACACTGTAGAATTTATTACAAACTGTCATCAATGGTGCAATGATGCTGATGAGGCCAGAGGTGTGTTTGTGAGTCATTTAATGGGGCTTTGAAAGTGTCGCTAAAAGTGTTTTATATGATGCCATGAACATTGTGGTGAGCAGAAACTTAAATAACACAGTCCCATGCTAACAACATGGAGGAGACACAAACATCTACATTTAGTCTCATCAAATAATCAAAGAACAGCATCAGCAGACCCTCTGATTCATTTTAAATATTATTTTCTTATTCTGTATTACAGTGATGGAATAAATTAATCAAACACAAAAGAATCATGCAGGATAATGAATATATAGAAAAATAAAAAAAATCATGATTTTATTCAAATTCATTACATTTGTAATTCTGAACCTCTCACCTCTACCAGTTAAAAAAAAATACGAATGAATATGTTACAGTTATTAAAGAGAAAACATTACAATATATATGTGCTGGTTATCTCCAGTGACAAGCAAGAAAAGAGAGGAAACATCAGCATGAGACAAAAGCAACTAAATATAAAATGAACCATGCTGAAGATGAAGGCAGTCCCAGTGAGGGAGAAGATGGCTGGAATCAGTGATTTCTGGATGTTGAAGAACTGAATCACTTGTTGAAAATCATTGATTTTTTCCCATCCTTTTGATGTGCAAATCCCACATTATTGTGGTTAATGATGCCATGATCATTATGAAGTCTCCATGGGCTGAGGAATTCTCTCTAGCTTTTCCTTTGCTTTGTCAATGACATATTTCATGTTGTTTTGGGACTCAAAGTACTGAACTACATCAGATCTTTTCTCATTGCACTTTATGAAGATATTCACCAGAATTTGAAGCAGTGAAATTGAAAATTCTATCACCTTTTTTTTCTTTCTTTCCTCTTCATAAGCATATCCACCGGTGTGAACACCAATGAGGTTGCAGTGCTCGTCAAACAGTGGAGAGCCAGATGATCCATGAGAGAAACAGGTATTGTAAAAGATTTTTGATTTACGGATATCCTTGTCCTCAGCCAAGCACAGCTGTGTTATAACATGAAGGACATGAGTGTCCTCTTTTGCAAAAATAAAAGAAGGGTCCATTTGCTTGACATTGCCCTCTGGGTGTCCAATAATGCAGACAGGACCCCTAATAGATGGAGGGCTATAGAACCTCAGCAGTCCAGGGAGATTTACATCACTGCTCAGTTCCAACAAAGCAAAATCCAGATAGTTCCCCATGTCATCGTATTCCTTCATATAAACAACAGGGTTCTCGTTCACTGGTATCACGTTTACTACAGAGGATAAATCTTCAAAATGGAACACAGCTGTTAGTTTCTGTTTCGGTTCAGAACAAGAGTCTCCAACAACATGTGCGTTGGTGAGGATAAAATTGTTAAAGAGCAGAAATCCGGATCCAACAGCAGAATTATTAATGCGAATTTGGCAGACAGAGTTTGATCTTTCCATCAACTGCTTCACCTTCTTCACCTCCGAAAAGCTCTGAATGCTTTTATTA
This sequence comes from Tachysurus vachellii, assembly GCF_030014155.1. NCBI lineage: Eukaryota > Metazoa > Chordata > Actinopteri > Siluriformes > Bagridae > Tachysurus > Tachysurus vachellii. Next base: position 8,882,509 of record NC_083471.1, on the reverse strand, counting down.
TACTCCTCTCTGAAGTACCTTTTCACATCAACATTCTTTCGCAAATTCAGCGTCTTCAACAAGTCTCCATGCTGCTCTCGCAGGAGCTTCAGGATCTCCTCTGTGTTTGAGATCTCTTTTGTGTCTGGGAATTTTCTCCACTTCTTTTCTTTCGGTGGTGTGTCTGTTTTCTTCTCTTGAGCGGAGGTGGAGTTTTGGTTTGGTTTTTCTTCTTGAGGGGTTTCAGGAGCTTCACTTTTTTCAACCTTCACTGTTTCTTCTGACTCCTGACTCAGGTCCTGGCTCGACTCCTGGCTGCCTGTCGGGTGACGAGAGACAATGACCTGAAACTGCTTTCCATCCAGATGATCAACAAGATTAGAGAGATTTGTGATGTTCTTGTTTTCCTGCTCATATAGAGCTCCTTTTTTGACAACCGCATCGGTAAATCTCCCATCACGCTTTAGTGCCATTTTCACTTTTTCCCCTTTCACTGCATACACACACACATAATCCACAGTGCTTTTCAGCTCATTATTCTCCATCACCTTGCGGATATTTTTACCACCCCTGGTCTGAATGTAGAAACAAGCCAGATTTTCCTGCGAGTTAACAGCGATTTTTGGTGGATTCACTGAATCGCTGTTTCCACCAGATGTGATGAACTCGAGGTCCAGAAGCTCGTTGTGGTTGAGCAAACAGCAGGGGAAATGTGGTGTCACAGCAGCTCTGGGCATCTCCTCTCTCCTGATGACTATTTCCTGCTTAATTTTCTTCTGTATTTCCTTATAGATGCCTTTAAATGAGGAGTCGGTCTGAAGTGTCTCTAGGATGCTCTTAGGGGTATTACAGGTCACTGTGTAGTTCTTGGATTCGTAACAGTATCTAAAGCTGTGTTTGTGATTTTCTGTTTTCTGTCAACATGTAAAACACACAAAATGAGAAGAGTGAAACTTGTATATTACTGTTTCAATATATTAATCAATAAATACGTTTTATTTAATAATGATGAATCATTTGTGTAACTCACCATCTGAGTGGTGTCCGTGTCCAGTCCACTCCTCTCTCCCTCTTCTTTATAACACTTAGCCATTCTTAACTGGAAAACACGCCAAAGTTTAGATTCATTTTCTAACACAGAGAAATTACTGACCTTCATTTTCTGCAGATGTGACATTTTTAATGTCTTTTGGCTTTCTCTTGGTAGTAAAATCTTCTGTAATAAATGAGCTGAAATCTGACACCACATTTTGTGATCTCATCAGCTGCTCATGATTCAACATGTGAACATGTAGAAAAGTGTCTCAGATCAGAGACATGTCTATGCAGTTAGAAATCATGAAATCAGACTAGAAACCTCTGCTTAAATACAATTAAATCTGAACCAGAGCAGTGTATGGAATTTATACTGCAGTAGTATCTGAAATTGTATTTTCTGTTTTACAAAAGAGCAATTTAAAGTCTGAACCTGGAAAAGTTCACATTTTGGAGGTAACTAAAGATTTAAAATTCAAAAAACAAAAAACAAACACACACACACACACATACACACATACACACACACACATACACACACAAACCATCCATATCTACTGCATATCTCTTTAATCATTCATAATAATAAATTAATTCAGATGTTTTTACACTATAAACTTCTCTAAGGTGAAATTCCATCAATTAAAATCACCAGGTTGTGTTTTTCATTAAATCCATACATTTCATTACAGTCAGGTCATTATGGAGCTATTTACTTTAAATAAAACACACTAAGCTGTCTATTGTCTAATCTACATGTATTTTAGTAGCCTGTGCTAAGCTAATGAAGCTAATAAAAACCCTTTTATTTTTAAACAAACTCGACCTGATTAATGTTACATTCGTTTTTTATAAACAATAATCACGGTTATTCAGCAGTACGGTGAAGTATTAATGTAATAATTGACTTACTTTCTCACTTCAGATTAAACACGGCTTCGGGATTTACCTCAGATTTGTGTGAGAAGTGAATTTCGCGCCCAGACGTTTTCGAGGAATTCGCCAAAAATACTTTAATCTGATTGGCTCTTTGATAGTTTCGATATCCCCAAAACCGCCAAGAATGTGACGTCATCGCAGAAGTACCGTATAACATGATATATTGGGTCACAATGATGGTTTATCCTCTGAATGGGAGACTTTCAGCGAGCTTCTTACCTTGAAGTGTGACTCAAAGTTTAATTACAATTCTAAAACTTCATAAAGACTTGATTTCCATGGACAAATTGGGGCCCAGTCAGTCTGTTAAATAATAATTATAAAATGTTACCTCTTATGAGTTGTTCTATCAGGTATTAAATATTAAATATGGGTCATCAACAATAATGTTTCACTTTATCTTTAACTCACTGCCCAACTCTTATATTAAATCTACTAATCTCCAGGTTGTTAAAGTCACCAGCAAATAAATAAATATCTTTCAGTCAGCTGGCTGATGATTCATCCTTGTTTGTAAAGGACAGCCCTCAAGTGTCTCTAGCTGTAAGTATTGTAAGAAATTACAGATAAATGCACCCAGATTCCTCTTCAAGATACTCATCAAAAAGAGCTCATTCCAAAAAAGGTTTAAGTATCATAAGGTAATACATTTAGAACTCTAAATGAATAAACTTGATTAAGTTCATTCATTTATTCATTCGTTTATTCATTAGTATGGGGCATCAAGGATCGCCACTAAACAAATGGTCTGTGACTGTGATTACCATTTAAAGTCTCCATTTGGTTGATAACAATTGTAACAATACCAAACCAAGGTGTACGTGACCATGATTAACAGTTAAAGACTATCAGGCTAGACAACAAGGTGAATCCCAGACATTTGGGAGACACTCAGTTCTTACGCTCAATACACATCCAAAGGGAAACCCCATTTAAACTACAAAAAAGGGAAAACAGTATAAAATGCTTGAGCATGATTTGTCCTGGGTTCTTACTGACTCTTCATTAAGGACGTCACCCTCATCGTTTTATTTTCACACATTTTTTTTTTTATTTCTTACAGTATTTTATTGGTGTTTACAAATCTTGAAATCTTGAACTGCTAAAGTTCAGTTTCTAACATGGCTTTAATACTGAACCTGAAATCCTGAACTGTGCCTGTAAGGGCACATCAGTAAAACTGATGTCTCTTTGATTCTTTTGCTTATGTGTGTGAATGAGATTAAGTGAAGAGTCAGAGGATTAAAATACACATCACCTGAAACATCTGTTTATTTGTGAGGTCCTTCAAAAGCAAAAATAACAGCAAAACATTTCAAATTAAATATTTCAGTTAGACAAAGAACCCAGTGAGAACAAAATGTTTAAAAGATGCACGAGAAGGAGATAAAACCATCTTCCCCTGTTAGACACAAAGAACCAAACAGGAGGGATAAAGTGATGCCATGTTGCTGTGCACAGAGATGCGAGTGTTTGGGGTCAGTTCCAGTCTGAATATCATTGAAATTTCTGCTGCACAAGGAGCCTACGTTCATCACTAATGAAATAAGCACATGGGCAGCAGCAGTGAAGTCAGGGTACACCTGGGTGAAAAGTTCACAAAAACAAAAGAAAGTCACAGTGTGTAACCAAACCCCCAAAAATGTCACATTATTCATTACGTGTGTAATGGTTTTTCCCCAGCAGCTAACTGAGCGCTGTTACCGATCTGTTAGCACTCTGTTACCACTCTTTTAGCACTCTGTTAGATCATTAGCACACACGTTTATTCACAGCTTTGGGTCTGACATAAACAGACAGAAGATCACTCTCGCTAGCTAAATATTTAATATTCTCAATCCTTTAGAATTCTGTATTAACTACAGTCACTATGGTTACTAAAACTGTGAGAACCTCCCAACACAAACACACACACACACACACAATTTCTCTTCATAAAGTGAAGTAGTGCAAGATTGGTGTCTCCCTCTTTCTCAACAATGATCCCTTGCTGTTTTTCACACATCGTCAAAGATGCGAGTGCGAGATACCGAGTTGGAGAGATAACTATACCTAGAGAGAGAGAGAGAGAGAGAGAGAGAGAGAGAGAGATTTCATACTGTTTATTGAATTCAGAATTGAGCTTTGTGATAAAAATTATTTAAAAATTACATGAAACAATACACATCCTGACGTGATACAAGATATGAAAAAGTAATAGCCATTTCTAACATGTCTTTCTTTTCTCTTATACAGTATTTGGTGCTACATTCACACTCATCCTGTCTTAATTTTTTTAAACGCCACATGTATGCATCTTTGAAACTGCTGCTGAGTTGGTGTTGTGTATGTGGTTTACAACAGCATGAGTATCACACGCCTGAATCAATATTTTCTGGAGCGCTAAAGAACCCTTGAAGTAAAGTTGCCAATTGCTTCTGGTTATTTCCTTTGACAATCGAGCATGCAAGTCCATGCCTACCCCTAAGGAGCAGGTGCCCTGCCTGGCCACATCGGACGTGAGGAGGACACTATCCAGAGTCAAACAATGGAAAGCTGCTGTTCCAGGTAACATACCAGGGAGAGTGCTCAGGGACTGTGCTGTTCAGCTGGCAGGTGTCCTCACATTGACTTCAGCTAGGCATGCAACACAATCATCCCCCAACAACTGGTGAGGAAACCTCAACACACAAACCTCAAGCCTTAACACTCCACACTGTAACTGGATTGTATACGTCTTGACAGAAATACCACAGGCAGTGTGCATTGGCAACAGAACATCAGGCACCATCACAGTGAGGACAGGTGCAGGTGCCCCACAATGCTGTGTGCTCAGCCCTCTGCTGTTCACGCTGCTCACCCACGACTGCGTGGCAAAGTCAGAATCCAACCTCAACATCAAGTTTGGTGATGACACAAGAGTATTGGGACTCAACAAAAATGACACCATACAGAGAGGAGGTGGAACAACTGGTGAGCTGGTGTCATGACAACAATATGTCTCTAAATTTAAACAAGACAAAGGAGATTGTTGTTGACTTCCGGAAAGGGGCGGCTGTCCACCCTCCCCTGCGCATTGGCCGCTCCATAGAGGAGAGAATCAGTAGTACCACATTTCTGAGGACCTCAGCTGGAGTACTAATACATCTTCACAGTGAAGAGGGCACAACCACGTCTTCATCTCCTGTGAAGACTAAAGAAAGCCAGCCTCCCACTACCCATCCTTACCGCCTTCTACAGGTGGTAAGTGTCCTGGAAAGATGCAACACTGTGTGGTATGAAAACTGCAAAACCATAGAACACAAGACCCTATAGCACATAGTGAGGACAGCTGAGAGGATTATAGGTGTCTCTCTCCCCTCTATCCAGGACACCTTCCAGGCACGATGCATATGTAGATCCTCTGCCATTATGAAGGATGCATCCCACCACAATCTGTTCGCTTCTTTCCCTAAGCTGTCAGAGTGTGTTTATTGTGTACTAAAATGCACACTGGTCAAGTAACACATCTGCTGACATTTGCATTCAGGGACATTTGCACACATCTGCACACAGTCACCTCTGACTGTGCATTTGCCCTTTAATCTACATTCTTACTACATTGACCTCATACCTCACATCTACCTCATACTTCACATACCATAACTCTAGGATGGTAAATGTTTACGGCTAATTTATGTTTACTATTTATTCTTTACTGTTTAAATTCTACTTCACTACCTATGCACCTTGGTCCGTAGTAACGGCATTTCATTCTTTTGTGTACTGTGAATGCGGAAGAATGTAAAGGTTGGGTTGAGTTGAGAGACTGTTAATTATCTAAACAAATCCAATGAACCCATATGAAACACTTTTTTCACAACTGTGTGGTTAAACCATAATATTGTTAGTGTGTGTGTGTGTGTGTGTGTGTGTGTGTGTGTGTGTTACAGTCCTATGTGTGTGATGATGAAGAGGCAGGGGTGTTTGAGGGCGATGAAGGTGATGTGTCAGTGGATGATGTACTCACAGTTGCTAAACAAAGAGAAGCTCAGATCTCATCACAACAGCACACCAATGCTCAAAACACAGAGGTGCCGTGCTTTTGCTTAATCTAAAAGAACATGAATCTTTCCATATTTACATGTAATAATCTCCCATTCTGTAACTATTATGTTCCTTTGTGTGTGTGTGTAGGATCTGGAGGATATATTTCAAAGCCTCGGCTTTAAGCCAGAAGACAAGATCCCCTTTCCTTTGCTAGCGCAGCAGTCTGTTCTTCAAGAGTTGATGGACTCATCGCAGTACCTGTTGGCAGTGAGTGTTTACACACACGCACACACACACACACACACACACACACACACACACACACACACACACACACACACACACACACACACACAAACACACACACAAACACACACCCATATGTTCAAATCACATGTAAAATGGTAAACAAGGTCATAAGAATTGTAACAATACAGGGATTTATGCTAAACTGCATACAAACGGACAAGACTAACAGAATTGGTCTGCTAATAAAAATGAGACCGAGACGGAGAATGCACAAGTAAATGTTTAAAGGACTTTTACTGTCGTTTACACATTGTGGACAGAAGACTTTTAACAACAGGACAAAAAATACAGCAAAAGATCAGTCGACAATCATCATCATGTGAGACAAGGCAGGTGACGTCAGTGTAAAATGATTGACAGAAGTTGTGGGTGTTGTAAAACTTTACGATCCTTAAATCACTATATTATGAACATCAATTCAATTCCATTCAAATTGATTTGTACAGTATATTTTTACAATTGACATATAAAGATTATTCATTCATTCATTCATTCATTCATTCATTTTCTATCCAAACTTTTCGGGTCACGGGGAGCCTGTGCCTATCTCAGGCGTCATCAGGCATTGAGGCATGGATGGAGTGCCAACCCATCGCAGGGCACACACACTCTCATTCACTCACCATGGACAATTTTCCAGAGATGCCAATCAACCTACCATGCATGTCTTTGGACCGGGGAGGAAACCGGAGTACCCGGAGGAAACCCCCGAGGCGCGGGGAGAACATGCAAACTCAACACACACAAGGTGGAGGCGGGAATCAAACCCCAACCCTGGAGGTGTGAGGCGAACGTGCTAATCACTAAGCCACCGTGCCCCCCTCCATATAAAGATTAGATATAAATAAATATAAGATTAATATTATTATATTTTAGATTAATATTAGATATATTTAAATGTGTATGTATTTATCCCCAATGAACAAGTCTGAGGTGACTCAGGCAGCAGTGGGGAGGAAAAACTCCCTTAGATGGTAAAGGAAGAAGCCTTGAGAGGAACCAGACTCAAAGGGGAACCTTATCCTCATATGGGTGACACTAGAGGGTGTGATTATAAATACACAGTCTGACAAATGTTGTATTGATGCAAAGACCACATGGAGCTGGCATCTCCTGTCACTCACATCAGTCAAACTATATTCATTAGGAATGTCACTGAAACAAAACATTTCTTTAGTTTCTGAATGTTTCTAGTAAAAAGAAAAAGTGCAAAATGAAGTGTAATTGAATTGAGACAATTATGGGGACCATTGTGTCAACATTTACTCACACACACGCACACACACACACACACACACACCATGCAGAAAGAACAATAATATACACACGCTTTACTGTATGTGCTGTTTTGTACAGTCTTGAGTCAGTAGGTTCCTCCTGAAGGTGACACTGACACCAAATCATCTAACACTGAACTATGTGAGGAACAGTGCAATCAACACTTCTGAAGCATCACAGGCTTTTTTTTCCTTTTTTCTGCAGGACTTTTCCAGAATTTTGGAGATCCAGCAGAGTTCTTCAGTGGAACATCCAGCAAATGAAATAACATCTAACACATCACCAGGAGCTGAGTAACTGTGGAGCAAAGTACAGAAAATGATTCCACTCTTTTAAATTCAGTAGTTTTGAGAGTTATTCATTATTAGCATGATAGATATTAGTTATTAGCAGTTATCTTGCTAATATGCATTAAATTTACACAGTGCAGAGAATTTTCATTTCCTCTTATACTGTACTATTTTTTTAAAAGTTTTTATGTGATGTAACAGCAGCCGAGCTTCCTTCTACATCGAGTTCTCCAGCACCACATTATTTCTGGCTCTGTGTAGATTTAAAGCACTGACTTTAGCTACAAAGCAAAACCACAGCCCACATCCCTAAAAGAAGTTCCCAACATGCACATTGACGGCTTCTACTCTGAACTGTGTTCATCACCTAGTGCTCAACCGGTCATTTCCTGCTTCACTAACTCATCTCTAACAGGGTTCTAGAGCACTTTTGTGATTAGACTCTGAGTGAATTAGCATTAGGTTAAGTTTTTGAAAACCATGAAGTGCTTCTGCTGATGCAGTAAATGTAATTACACACTTGCTAGAATCATACTGCTTTGCATTAATAAATAGTTTATAGACTGTGTGGATTTCTGTGTGTTTGTGTGTCTCATTAACCTACATTAACCTACGAATTTGGAGGAAATCTGATTTTTATTAATTACTAAGAACGATCCTGGTGTAACTGTAACGTCTCTAAGCTGGAATGAGAGGAACAGGGCAGCAGATCAACAGGAAAAGGTGTTATTTGTTGTCATCAAGTTATTGTTGCCGACCTTCTTTTTGTTCAAGACACAGAGGTCAAACCCACTGGATGTCCGTGGCTCAGAGTGAACAGTATTTTACATGTTTATGAAGCCACGTTATCCTCTAAAGCTGGAGGGATGATTAAACGGTTTAGAAAATTTCCATTCTGAATGTACACTGCAATGGCGGATTCTGAACATGAACATGAGTTTCCCGTCCTGTATTTCTAATCGGTTTATGATTTTGTGCTGTTCTGCTAACAACACCATTAATCCTACTGGCCGAAAAAAAGCTGAAATGCAGAACAGTTTTCTAAAACAAAGTGACACTGCCTTAGTTTTATGTTAACACAAATTCTAAGAGACACAACACACACATGAGACATGCTTCTCTGTGGAACATTCTAGTTATTCATTGGACAGCTTGTAAACATTGATTTTTATTAATTACAATGCATTTTGAAAGTTTGATGCTGATTGACATCTCAGTTCACCTATCAAAAGAAGTGAAATGAGATTATGAGAGATATATTATACCTCTAATGAGCAATTATGGGATTCATCCATGCTCCTTGTTAGGGTAATTTGTGTCATAGTCTGTGGACCCCCTAAGGTTGCCTTGGCCACCCTCTGGCCACCCATTGTATAAAACTCTAGTTCTGCCACTGGCTCTAAGTAGCAGTGGTTAAAGCTGAGGCCATCTAAACAGAACGGTTACCAGGCAACACTCAGACGCAGCAACACCGGTTATAAAAGCTTCACACTCATTTATACCCAAGTCCAGTAGGTGGCAGTAAAGCACCTTTTGGCTTTATTGCAAAACAGCACTTAGCACTGTAGACAACAATGCTGATATAACTGGAAATATTTTTGTTGAGTCCCAAGTTGGAAATAAGTCCCCTTTCCCCCTAAATGGTTTAACAACTATTTTAATAGTATTCTGTCTGTGTTTGATGATTCTGGTAATATCTTAACTTATGTGCAGTTTATGAACCTCCATGACTTCACAGTTCCACTGACAATAGAAAACCTTGGTAGGAGATATCCCAGTAGGTTTAATTCAATTAGCCAAAAATGACCTAATATTTAATAAGGGCAATGTTTATGTGTCCTGATTTGCTTTTGGGTGCTATTTTTATTTTAGACAGGAAATACAACAACAGACATATTCGTAAACTTTTTCAAATTAAAAGGAAGATTACTCTGAGGTAAATTCTACAGGGATTCCTTTATATCAGATATAGTCTAGAGAAGAACCTGGCTCTTACTGACCAGGGTTTGTATATCGAACAAGGTTAGGGAAGTCCATTTTAAAATTATTCATAAAATCTAATCGAAATCGAAGTTATCTCCTTCATTTCAAAATATTCTGACATTGATGAGACTTGCTCATTTTGTGACCTTGTGGAAAAACAAAAAATAGCATTAAAAATAGACTTTGTCTTGATTACTTTGTCTTGATTTTTCTTTTTAGCCCCATAAAGGTGGTTCATTTGTCCTTAAAGATGTTGTTTGTTATTGTCACGGTGAGACAAAGGCAAGTGTGGATCCAAATGCAGTTTACAGTTTTTAATTAATCCTAACACAAAACAGGGCAGACAGGAAACAGGAACATAGACACAAACATACAACACGCAACAACGACCAACACCAGGGAAGTGAACAAACAGAGTAGATATAACAAACAGGAACCAATCACAGCGCAGAGACAATCAGAGACTAAGACAACACACCTGAGGGAGAGATGGAGTTCAATTAGTGTCCATGGTAACCAATGAGTGGGCGGAGCAAACAATTAACAGCAGGGCAGACAGAAACAGGGTAAAACACAGACAGACTTATTACAGTTATTATGAAAACCCAAAACATGTATCAGACCCTCTGTACAGGGGTCCTACAGGTTTCCTCTAAATTCCCTAAATTCAAGTCTTTTTAAGACCTTTTTAAAACCATTTATATAAAAAATTAATACCTATTTCACGTCCCTACCAGCAAAGAAAAACAAAATCCTTGAACTTGTGTTCATTTATTTTTCAAATGTGGAATGGGTAAAAGATAAGCCAAGCAGTGTGAAAAATAAAAACATTTCAGTAGGCCACAAGAAAGTTTGCTGAACAACGTTAGGTTGTTTTTTAACATGAGCTAGCTACTTATTCCGTGCTGGGAATATGGGGAACTGAGAGACCCCTGAACAATAAACATCGAAAATCAGAACTCAACAATAAATTTAATTAAATTAAGAAACACAGTCAACTCCTTAGCTCTTCACTCAGGGCAGCAATGTCTTTATCAAGGACAGCCAGCTCCGTCAACTTCTCCTTATGGCCTCTCCGCAAGAGGTTGGACCTGGAGATCAGGTCAGTGTTGGTGTGGACCCAAAAGCTGTGCGCAGATCCACTCTAGTTGCGGCCATAGCTGGAGGGTCTGCAGCGCTAGCAGCAAGCTGGCTAACATTAGCTCCTGTTGCCACTTCAGGCACATTAGCAGATAGCTGGCTAACATTAGTTGGTTGAAACATGCAGGCTATGGAAGGAGTTTTTTTTTGTTTTTGTCAATGTTTTTGTCCATTGAGAGCGTTAATGTGCTTGGACGACTTGGCATGAGACTCTAATGCCTTCATTCCCATTGTACCTAGCTGAATCCTTTTTTTGCATATGGTGCAAAAGGCCTCAAAAACATTGTTGTCCACTGGTTTTAACCAATGACGAAAAGAGTTTTTATCCAGCCACGCTTCATTAAATTTACATTTCCCCATAACCTCAGAATGAAATTGGTAGCTAGCTAACGTAAAAACAAACTTTAAAAATATAACTGCGTGCGTCAGTCTAGTGTTAATTTCGTCACCTATTTTTAATTTAGTCTTAAGTCTTGTGCCAAATGTCCTTGTTAGTTTTAGTCATATTTAGTCATTCACATATCTTTTTTTGTTAGTCAAGTTTTAGTCGACTAAAAGTCTTTTAATTTTAGTCTATTTTTAGTCAAAAAATTGTATGTGAAAAAAAAGTGATTGTGACAGGGGGGTGGGAAGAGGTTTCAGGTTGGGGGTGCTGAGTTTTTTCTGTCACCACTTTTGAATAAGAAACAATATCAAGGCTATAAAACTTATCAAAACGCCGCGAATCACAAAAGTACCAGTGAGAAGTTGAGAACACTCGTTTAAACAGTGCATACACTCGAACTTGACTGCACATCACATTTTTTACTTTATTGATACTGCTTTTAATCGTAATGCAAAGACCGGTCATCGGCACATAAGCTGTCATATACAATAAAAGAGCCTGCGCAGCGACAGGAAATATAATTTAACACAAAAAGTCTGACTAGACCAGGGGTGGACTTGTGCTCAGGAGTTTTTATTTATTTATTTATTTATTTATTTATTTTGAGCGGCGTGTGGACGAATTCTTTCTACGCGCACACTATTTTATTTCTTGATAACAGACCGCTGCGAACTATAACTCACCGTTGCCATGAAAAACAGGATTCTAACCGTAGAGACGGAGCGCACTATTTTCTTTAGCGGAAACAATACAATTGTTTTTAAATCAATAAACTTCTTTTTAAATCATCATTTTGTGTCAAATTATCAATTTATTTGGTAGGTAGCAATGTAATAAGCGGGATCCGCTTCACGGACCTGTAACTTGAGCAACAGCGAAGCCGCGAACTCGTGCTGAATATTTTAAAGGCGTAACAGCTGATGAAAAAGCAGAGACAATTATAGACGAAAATGAAGAGATTTTAGGTTGTTGACGAACATACTGTATTTCGTCTCGTCTCGTCTGACGAAATTAACACTACGTCAGTCAACCTTTCCTGTGGAATGCTGAGATTTTCATTGATTTCTCGCGGTTCTCCTTTGCTTGTTGTGTTGTGTTATAGTCTATGGCTGTGGTGTCGTAGCGCGTGATCTTCCTTTACTGAAGACATCGCGTGTTCGCAGTATTTTGTACGGTGACCCGGGGCTGCGTTGCGTTCTCAATTATTGGTTCCGCCACTCTTTTATACTACGTCATTTAATCAAAATAATCGTGGTTGACAAATGAAACTTTTGAGGAAAATTACAATATGGAAAAGCTACATACAGCACAATTTTTAAGACCCAAACATCAAAATTCAAGACTTTTTAAAGACTTAAGGTATTATTTCCAAATTAATAAATTCAATGCTTTTAAGACTTTTTAAGACCCCGCGGGAACCCTGTCTGTAGCAAATCCTCTGATTCATTTTAAATTTTATTTTCTTATTCTGTATTACAGTGATGTAATAAATGAATCAAACACAGAAGCATCATGCAGGATAATGAATATAGAGAAACAAATAAAAAAAATCATGATTTTCTTAAAATTCATTACATTTGTAATTCTGAACCTCTCACCTCTACCAGCTAAAAAATTACGAATGAATATGTTACAGTTATTAAAGAGAAAACATTACAATATATATGTGCTGGTTATCTCCAGTGACAAGCAAGAAAAAGGAACCAGCAGCATGAGACAAAAGCAATTAAATATAAAATGAACAATGCTGAAGATGAAGGCAGTCCCAGTGAGGGAGAAGATGGCTGGAATCAGTGATTTCTGGATGTTGAAGAACTGAATCACTTGTTGAAAATCATTGATTTTTTTCCCATCCTATTGATGCTCAAATCTCACATTTGATATTTCAATACTTGATGTACTAACTCGCAGTATGTCATTAATGTGGTGAATTTCTCTCTAACTGTTCTTTTGCCACTTGGACAACATATTTCATGTTGCTTTGGGACTCAAAGTATTGAACTACATCAGATCTTTTCTTATTGCTGCACTGTATGAAGATATTCACCAGAATGTGAATCAGTGGAAATGAATATTCCATCACACTCCTAGTTTTCTTTCTTTCTCCTTCATAAACATATCCACCGGTGTGAACACCAATCAGGTTGCAGTGCTGGTCAAACAATGGAGAGCCAGATGATCCATGAAAGAAACAGGAATTGTAAAAGATTTTGGATTCACGCATTTCCTTGTCCTCAGTCAAGCACTGCTGTGTTATAACATGAAAGACATGAATGTTTGGGTTCTTTTTAAAGTATGTCTCTGCTGCTTGAGGAATGTCCTCTTTTGCAATAATAAAACAAGGGTCCATTTGCTTTACTCCGCCCCCTGGATGTCCAATAATGCAGACAGAACCCCTGGTCAGTGGAGGGCTATAGAAACTCAGCAATTCAGGAAGTTTTACATCCCTGCTCAGTTCCAGCAAAGCAAAATCCAGATGGTTCCCCATGTCATCTTTTTCCTTCAAATAAGCAACAGTGTTCTCCTCCACTGGTATCACAATTCCTACAGAGGTCAAATCTTCAAAATGGAACGCAGCTGTTAGTTTTTGTTTCAGTTTTGATGAACGAGGGACTAAGTCTCCAGCAACATGTGCATTGGTGAGGATAAACCTGTCAAAGAGCAGAAATCCGGATCCAACAGCAGAATCATTAATGCGGAGTTGGCAGACAGAGTCTGATCTATCCATCAACCGCTTCACGTTCTTCACCTCTAAAAAACCTCTGAGTGCTTTTATCATATTCTTCTCTGAAGAACCTTTTCACGTCAACATTCTCTCGTTCTTTCAGCGTCTTCAACAAGTCTCCATGCTGCTCTCGGAGGAGCTTCAGGATCTCCTCTGTGTTTGGGATCCTTTTTGGGATCCACTTCTTTTCTTTCGGTGGTGCATCTGTTTTTTTCTCTTGAGCGGTGGTGGAGTTTTGGTTTGGTTTTTCTTCTTGATGAGTTTCAGGAGCTTCACTTTTTTCATCCTTCACTATTTCTTCTGACTCCTGACTCAGCTCCTGGCTCTACTCCTGGCTGCCTGTCGGGTGAGGAGAGACTTTGACCTGAAACTGCTTTCCATCCAGATGATCAACAAGATTAGAGAGATTCATGATGCTCTCAGTTTGCTGCTCATAGAGAGCTCCTTTTCTGAAAATCACACCGTTAAATCTCCCATCACGCTTTAGTGCCACTTTCACTTTCTCCCCCTTCACTGCATACACACACACGTAATTCACAGTTCTTGTCAGCTCATTACTCTTCATCAGCCTGCGGATATTTTCATCACCTCTGGTCTGAATGTAGAAACAAACCAGATTTTCACGTGGGTGAACAGTGAATTTTGGTGGCTTCGCTGTATTGCTGTTTTCACCTGATCTGATGAACTTGAGGTCCAGAAGCTCGTTGTCATTGAGCAAACAGCAGGGGAAATGTGGTGTCACAGCAGCTCTTTGCATCTGCTCTCTCCTGATGACTATTTCCTTATTTCTCCCATTCTGTTTTTTCTTACAGATGGCTTTAAAATAGAAGTTTGTCTGAAGTGTCTCTAGGATGGTCCTAGGTGTATCACAGGTCATTGTGTATTTCCTGTATTTGTAACGAAATCTCAAGCTGTGTTTGTGATTTTCGGTTTTCTGTCAACATGTAAAAACCCACAAACTGAGATGAGTGAAACTTGTATATTACAGATGCAACAACATATTAATCAATAAATAATTTTCATTTGATAATGAGGAATCATTTGTGTAACTCACCATCTGAGTGGTGTCCGTGTCCAGTCCACTCCTCTCTCCCTCTTCTTTATAACCCTCAGCCATTCTTAACTGGAAAACACGCCAAAGTTTAGATTAATTTTCTAACACAGGGAAATTTCTCATCTCATCAGCTGCTCGCGATTCAACATGTGAACATGTAGAAAAGTGTCTCAGATCAGAGACATGTCTGTGCAGTTAGAAATCATGAAATCAGACTTGAAACCTCTGCTTAAATACAATTAAGTCTGAACCAGAGCAGTGTATGGAATTTATACTGCAGTAGTATCTGAAATTGTATTTTCTGTTTTACAAAAGAGCAATTTAAAGTCTGAACCTGGAAAAGTTCACATTTTGGAGGTATCTGAAGATTTAAAATGCAAAAAACAAAATACGCATACCATCCATATCTACTGCATAGCTCTTTATTCATTCATAATAATGAATTTATTCAGATTTCTTCATATGTTTTTACACTATAAACTTCTCTAAGGTGAAATTCTGCTAAGATTCAGATTCCATCAATTACAATCACCAGGTTGTGTTTTTCATTAAATCCATACATTTCATTACAGTCAGGTCATTATGGAGCTATTTACTTTAAATAAATCACATTAAGCTCTCTAATGTCTACATGTATTTTAATAGCCTGTGCTAAGCTAATAAAGCTAAACAATAATAAAAAACCTTTTCTTTTTAAACAAACTCGACCTGATTAATGTTACATTCGTTTTTTATAAACAATAATCACGGTTATTCAGCAGTACGATGACGTATTAATGTAATAATTGACTTACTTTCTCACTTCAGATTAAACACGGCTTCGGGATTTACCTCATGTAGCAGAGTGAATGAGATAAATTGCTTGTCCAGTCACGTGACGAGTAAATAAATTATATAAAGGCAGGGTTCGGGTTACCTGCCTATGCGTCATCGCTGGCACCGCCCTAATGTAGTTATTTGTCTTAATATTCCTCTCTGTGTATTTTGTTTGTTTATTTGATGGATGTGATTCAATATTATTATTAGTTTGCCCTTGGTCCTGGCTGAATGGAAGTAAGCATCATTAAATCTACATGTACAAAATTTGTATTAGTGACAGTAAATCTGTATGTACTAACTATCGTTAATTGACACCATCTCATACTGTTAATCAGTATGTCTTTTGCTCTCTCTGAACCTGGGCTATTTGGGTTTCATTATTGATTATTGTTATTTTGTTGATTTATATTGTATATTTAATTCAAATTGAGAGGAATTTCTGTTATTGTTTTGGTTTTGTAATGTTGACTTTGTCTTTGTATTTAATTCTTTTGTTGTTTTAAATTTACTTTTGATATACTTGTGCCGGGCGGGTTGTCTTTGATGGGAAGGAAGTAATTGATGTACCTATCCAGGGTGACTTTTACATTGGGTGCTGTGTTTGATGTGTACCTTTCACACGTGTGAGTGGTGTGGCTTGACACTGTGCTGTAGCTGGGTTGGGTATTCTCTTCTTTCTCCCTGAGAGGCCTAGTCATTTCAAGTATGTTTTTTTTTTTTTGTTATAAGTGACGGAAGATTTTATATTCATTTTGAAATTCTTAATCCGGCACAACTGTAATAATAAAGGTTTATTGTGTTATTCTCTTGCCCTCGTCTCTTGCTCAGTCTCATTAGGTAACGAACCTGTGTCCTTGTGGGACTGTTCCCCTTATAAGGGGTGGCGTAGTCGAATTTGGTGCCCTTACGGGCCTTTTTGCAGTGTTGTATAAATTATTAGTGTACACACACATTCCTCCCCCCGACTGCTCTGCTACACTCAGATTTGTGTGGAGAAGTGAATTTCGCGACCAGACCATTTCCAAGGAATTGGCTCTTTGATAGTTTCGATATCCCCGAAACCGCCAAGAATGTGACGTCTTCGCAGAAATACCGTATAACATAATATATTGGGTCACAATGATGGTTTATCCTCTGAATGGGAGACTTTCAGCACGTTTCTTATCTTGAAGTGTGACTCAAAGTTTAATTACAATTATAAAACTCCATAAAGACCTGATTTCCATGGACAACTTGGGGGCCCAGTCAGTCTGTTAAATAATTATTATAAAATGTTACCTCTTATGAGTTGTTCTATCAGATATTAAATATGGGTCATCAACAATGTTTCACTTTATCTTTAACTCACTGCCCAACTCTTATGTTAAATCTACTAATCTCCAGGTTGTTAGTCACCAGCAAATAAATATCTTTCAGTCAGCTGGCTGATGATTCATCCTTGTTTGTAAAGGACAGCCCTCAAGTGTGTCTAGCTGTAAGTATTGTAAGAAATTACAGATAAATGCACCCAGATCCCTCTCCAAGATGCACATAGAAAAGAGCTCATTCCAAAAAAAGTTTAAGTATCATAAGGTAATACATTTAGAACTCTATGTATTAAATCGTAGTAAAAAAAAAACTTAAATCGTTAGTATGGGAGCGACAGCAGGACATCAAAGATCGCCACTAAACAAATGGTCTGTGACTGTGATTACCATTTAAAGTGACCATTTGGTTGATAATTGTAACAATACCAAGCCAAGGTGTACGTGACCATGATTAACAGTTAAAGACTATCAGGCTAGACAACAAGGTGAATCCCAGACATTTGGGAGACACTCAGTTCTTACGCTCAATACACATTCAAAGGGAAACCCCATTTAAACTACAAAAAAGGGAAAACAGTATAAAATGCTTGAGTATGATTTGTCCTGGGTTCTTACTGACTCTTCATTAAGGACGTCACCCTCATCGTTTTATTTTCACACTTTTTTTTTTTTTTTTTTTTTTCTTACAGTATTTTTATTGGTGTTTACAAATCTTAAACTTGTACTGCTAAAGTTCAGTTTCTAACATGGCTTTAATACTGAACCTGAAATCCTGAACTGTGCCTGTAAGGGCACATCAGTAAAACTGATGTCTCTTTGATTCTTTTGCTTATGTGTGTGAATGAGATTAAGTGAAGAGTCAGAGGATTAAAATACACATCACCTGAAACATCTGTTTATTTGTGAGGTCCTTCAAAAACAAAAATAACAGCAAAACATTTCAAATTAAATATTTCAGTTAGACAAAGAACCCAGTGAGAACAAAATGTTTAAAAGATGCACGAGAAGGAGATAAAACCATCTTCCCCTGTTAGACAAAAAGAACCAAACAGGAGGGATAAAGTGATGCCATGTTGCTGTGCACAGAGATGCGAGTGTTTGGGGTCAGTTCCAGTCTGAATATCATTGAAATTTCTGCTGCACAAGGAGCCTACGTTCATCACTAATGAAATAAGCACACGGGCAGCAGCAGTGAAGTCAGGGTACACCTGGGTGAAAAGTTCACAAAAACAAAATAAAGTCATAGTGCGTAACCAAACCCCCAAAAATGTCACATTCATTACATGTGTAATGTTTTTTCCCCAGCAGCTAACTGAGCACTATTACCGATCTGTTAGCACTCTGTTAGATTAGCACACACCTTTATTCACAGCTTTGGGTCTGACATAAACAGACAGAAGATCACTCATGCTAGCTAAATATTTAATATTCTCAATCCTTTAGAATTCTGTATTAACTACAGTCACTATGGTTACTAAAACTGTGAGAACCTCCCAACACACACACACACACACACACACAATTTCTCTTCAGAAAGTGAAGTAGTGCAAGATTGGTGTCTCCCTTTTTCTCAACAATGATCCCTTGCTGTTTTTCACACATCGTCGAAGATGCGAGTGCGAGATACCGAGTTGGAGAGAGAACTATACCTAGAGAGAGAGAGAGAGATTTCACACTGTTTCTTGAATTAAGAATTGAGCTTTGTGATAAAAATTATTTAAAAATTACATGAAACAATACACATCCTGACGTGATACAAGATATGAAAAAGTAATAGCCATTTCTAACATGTCTTTCTTTTCTCTTACAGTATTTGGTCCTACATTCACACTCATCTTGTCTTAATTTTTTTAAACGCCACATGTATGCATGTTTGAAACTGCTGCTGAGTCGGTGTTGTGTATGTGGTTTACACCAGCATGACTATGACACGCCTGAATCAATATTTTCTGGAGCGCTAAAGAACCCTTGAAGTAAAGTTGCCAATTGCTTCTGGTTATTTCCTTTGACAATCGAGCATGCAAGTCCATGCCTACCCCTAAGGAGCAGGTGCTCTGCCTGGCCACATCCGACGTGAGGAGGACACTATCCAGAGTCAACCAATGGAAAGCTGCTGTTCCAGATAACATACCAGGGAGAGTGCTCAGGGACTGTGCTGTTCAGCTGACAGGTGTCCTCACATTGACTTCAGCTAGGCATGCAACACAATCATCCCCCAACAACTGGTGAGGAAACCTCAACACACAAACCTCAAGCCTTAACACTCCACACTGTAACTGGATTGTAGACCTCTTGACAGAAAGACCACAGGCAGTGTGCATTGGCAACAAAACATCAGACACCATCACAGTGAGGACAGGTGCAGGTGCCCCACAATGCAAAGCCCTCTGCTGTTCATGCTGCTCACCCACGACTGCGTGGCAAAGTCAGAATCCAACCTCAACATCAAGTATGGTGATGACACAAGAGTATTGGGACACCATAAAAAATGACACCATACAGAGAGGGGGTGGAACAACTGGTGAGCTGGTGTCATGACAACAATATGTCTCTAAATTTAAACAAGACAAAGGAGATCGTTGTCGACTTCCGGAAAGGGCCGGCTATCCACCCTCCCCTGCTCATCGGCCGCTCCATAGAGGAGAGAATCAGAGTGTGTTCACGGTGTGTGTGTTCACTGCTGTGTGTGCGCACTTTGGATGGGTTAAATGCAGAGAACAAATTCAGAGTATGGGTCACCATACTTAGCCGTATGTCACTTCACTTCACTTTTTTTTCACTTCACTGTATTGTGCACTAAAATGCGCACTGGTCATGGAAAACATCTGCTGACATTTGCACTCAGGAATTTTGCTGTACTTTTGCACACATTTGTACACAGTCAAATGCATTTGCCCTTTAATCTACATTCTTACTACATTGACCTCATACCTCACATCTACCTCATAATTAACATACCATAACTCTAGGATGTTTATGTTTACTATTTATTCTTTACTGTTTAAATTCTACTTCACTACCTATGCACCTTGGTCCGTAGTAACGGCATTTCATTCTTTTGTGTACTGTGTATGTGGAAGAATGTAAAGATTGAGTTGAGTTGAGAAACTGTTAATTATCTAAACAAATCCAATGAACCCATAGGAAACACTTTTTTTCACAACTGTGTGGTTAAACCATAATATTATTAGTGTGTGAGGGTATGGCTGAATCACACCTCCTGTTCTCCACCTCTTGTGTATCATCTCCATAAAAATCAAGCGGGTCAACATCCTGCAGGAGTTCAGTCCGATCACACTGACCTACACACACATATACACAGGTAAGTTCCTGTTTTTGGTAAAAAAAAACAAAAAACATGGTGGCTTAGCATTTAAGCCTCACACTTCCTGTGTCTGGAATTTACATGTTTTCCCTATTCCTTGTGGTTCTCCTCCATGGTACCCCAGTTCCTCTCCCAGCCCAAACACGTGTTATAGGCTGACTGGCAAATCTAAATTGTGTGTGTGTGTGTGTGTGTGCGTTTGTGTGTGTGTGTGCTTATGTGTTCATGCATGATTGTGCCCTGTGATAGACTGGCATCCAGGTTGCCTGTGACCTAGTAGGATCAGGGTGGAGGAAAGAAAGCAGTGTAAAGGATGGGTGGGAAACACACTGGGATGTGGTGGGTTAATAACTGTAGCTGCAGCTACTAGAGGGCACTAGAGACATTTTGGTGTGGGTGTGTGTGGGGGAGAAAAGAGCTAACCTTGTCTGCTTGGACTGTCATTCTCTCTGATTTCCGAGTAGGAGGTCCGACTCCTGGGCACGTACTTCTCCCTCCACTCCTAACACACACACACACACACACACACACACAGAAATCATCCAGAACATTCAAATCATTATATTACACTCCTAACATTGGAATCTGACACTGAGGCATGTACTCCACAAGACCTGAATGTTTGCTGTGGTTTGTGGCATTAACAGCAGGTCCTTTAAGGTGGCGCCTCAAAGGATCAGACTTGTATGTTCAGCACATCCCACACATGCTCGATTGGATTGAGATCTGAGGAATCTGGAGGCCAAGTCAACACAATGAAGTCTTCTTATATTCCTCAAACCATTGTTGAACAATGTCTGCAGGGTGTCAGGGAGAATCATCCATCTGAACGAGGACACTGCCTTTAGTGAACATAAATGGGTGGAGTTGGTCTGTAACAGTGTTTACATAGGTGGTACATGCCACAGTAACATCCACATGAACAAGTATTTCCAGCAGAACATTGTCCAGATCATTGTCTCCATCATCTCGCTTTCTTTGGATAGTGAATCCTATCTCTTCCAAAGTTAAGTAACTCACCTGTACACAGATTCCACATGATGTAAAAGAAAGTGTGATTCATCAGACCTTCTTCCAATGTGCAATGGTCCAGTTCTGATGCTCCTGTGCCCAGTGTAGGAGCTTTAGGTGGTCGCTCCATTTGCAACAAGCTGTGATGCTCTGTGTGTTCTGAATCCTTTCTATTAGATCCACCATTCACTTTATCATATACAGCAACTCATCTTTTGGATCGAACCAGATGGCTAGCCTTCACTTCCCACACACATCAGTGAGTCCATGACTTTTGGTAGGTACTAAATCTCTTAACACTAGGAACACCACACAAGACCCGCTCCAACTCTGTCTATGGAACTGTGTGTGTGTGTGTGTGCACGTGCTTCATACCCTCCTTCTGTTCTCAGCATCCTCTGTTTTCTGCCTCTTTCTCCTCTCTGAAAGATGAGAAAGAAAGTCAAGGATGGAGCAGAGGAGTGTGATGGAGGGATGAATGTTGTTCATCAATACCTCTGCGAATGAGTTCTTTCCCTTCATCTACAAGGTCAGAGGTCAAATCACTGTCACCTATGAACTGCTGAAAACCCAACAGATTCAAACACCTCGTCCCCAAACTGAGTGAAAAAAGAGAAGAGAGATGACTGTTAAAATACAAATGTTGACATACAAATGAAGACAACATGTCACCTGTGACTATGAAAATGACAGTGGAATTAACTCTTTCATTCATTTGATTCTGAATAGCAGTGAAGCATAAATGAATCCAGAACTGGGATACAGAGAAATAATCAGAGGAACTTGGAATAATGTGTGAGCTAAAGGTATTAAGGAACAGACATTTCACAGTTAGCTCTGTGTGTGTGTCACCTGAAGTAGGTGGCGATGCAGAGCAGCACGATGAGCATGGGATAATAAATATAAAATCCATTTGCAATGAATGACAAAACCTGCATGGAACCCATGATCTAAAAAAGACATAGTTAGAATAGTATCATATAATGTCTTTACTTTGTGTGTGTGTGTGTGTGTGTGTATCACTCACTGATGTGTATGAGGTCTGTTGTCTGTCCTGGTGTGAGATGGTGGAGTCCATATGAATCACACCCAGAAAATTCAAACACAGAGGTGGTGTCAGTCGACAAAACAACCTACACACACACACACACACACACACACACACACACACACACACACACACAAAAGAACAGAAAAAGAAATCCTCTCCTTTGTATTTGTAATTCTATAAGGTTTATGTTATCTTTTGGATATTGTATATATATATTCTGTGTGTGTGTGTGTGCATGTTAGTCGTACATGCCACTGAACTGCAGGCTGTAGGCATCGGTCTGGTGATGAGGTGCTAGATAATAATAATTAAACACTCTAATGCGGAACACAGTGGAGTAAACGCAGTAACACAGGTACAAGATGGTGATGAAACACGCCACCTGTTAGACACACACACACACACACACACACACACACACAAAGAACATCCATCATAAAACCTTTATAACAAGGAATATAGGCTTTGCTTGTGGATTATTGGCTCACTCCTGTTCTGACTCTACCCACTAGTACAGTACTAGGTTCAACCCTTCATTAGCTCAGAGCCTGGTACAGAATTACAAGAGAACACTGGAAGGTTCTATCTGAACTGACCTACCACATTTATACTGAAAACATGTTAACCCTCATCTACATGGTAACCAATGTAAGACTTGCTCTGGTCCCCCAAGTGTGCATGAGAACCAAAAAAAATGTGTCTGTAGCATGTAGAGTCATGGGGACACATAAAATCAGGAAGAGTAGAAGGAGCATGGATGGTGAATGCCTTCTCAAGTCTCTTCGTCCTCCTCTGTCCATTCCTGTTCAGCTTTGCTCCAGAATCCAGTCTTTAATGCAGGTCAAGTCAAGAGGGTTTTTAATGTTATTTCAACCCTACAGTATATCAACCATATATCTGGGCCCATCTTGAGTCATGATCTTCAAAGGGTTCCAGTGTTGTGGAAGACGTCTTGTCTTGTTCATGTGCCAAAGACAACTCTTCCCAGTGCCTCTAAGGACTATAAGCTCTGACCTTCCACATCATGAAGACCCTGGAGAGACTCGTCCTTCAACAGCTACGGACCATGGTCAGCCCATATCTAGATCCACTACTGTTCACCAACCAGCCGAATCTGGGTCACCAACACCATCTACCTCCTAAACCAGCAAGCATTGTAAGGGTCATGTTCTTTCATTTTATCAGTTCTTTTGGCACCATCAGGCCGGCAATTCTGGGTGAGAGCCTGAGCGCGATGCAGGTTGATGCCCGCCCTTCTCTCCTGGATAGTTGATTACCTGCCTGACCTCAGTATATGTGACTGCAACACTGTGTTTCAGGAAAAGTGATCAGCGATATCTTCACTGTTTTCTGTGGTTCCTGTCTCTGTTTGAGGCACTGGTGTTAAAATGGTGGAGGATGAAAAATATTTGGGGGTGTATACAGACAATAAATCAAACTGGACTAAAAACACTGAAGTACTCTATAGGAAGGACCAGAGACAATTCTATTTTTTATGGCAGACAATGCTGAGGATGTTTTATGAGTCTGTAGTGGCCAGTGCTCTCCTGTATGCTGTAGACTCAACAGATTGATGTGCAAGGCAGTGATGATGTTGGGGAGTAGCTGGACTCTTACAATGGTGTCTGAAACAAGGATGCTGTCCAAAGTACGTTCCATTTTGGACGACTCCTCCCACCCACTCCGTAACCATTCTGGTGAGTCTGAGGAGATCATTTCTGTCTGTGGCCATTCAACTATATAACTCTGAGCATTAGACACTTGCTTCATAATCTCATTACAAATTTTCATGCCACATTTATTATATAATGTTAATATTTGAACAATTATTGTGCAATTATTGTTTGGGGTGTAATCTATCTTTACATGTGCAATAACTTGTATAACTTGTATAGTTAGTGTCTAACAACATTTTTCTGTTGATTTACTTCTGTTACATATTTGAACAGTGTATTTCAATAATATTTTAGAAATTTATCCATTGTACAGCAGCAACACTTTCACCTTAATGTGTACAGTTATTTTTTAATTCTTAAAACTTTATTTTTTTACTGTGAGCAACTGCAACTTGCTTTCCCAGAGCAAGCAATAATAATAAAGTATATATTTATTATATACAGGTGTACCCGGAGCAGGAGATCACTATAATGTAAAGAACAGAGAGTACCTGAGCTCTAGCCCCTGTACTGTCAAACATAATGCTGTAGATGTTTAGGGTAAAAGTTGGTTTAGCCCTTGGCCTCTAATTTCAGAGCTGACCAAGTCCCCAAACTCCACTACCTATTTCCCCTGACCTACAGGTGACTCTGTCCTTCAGGTTTCAGACAGTGATCCACCTGACACCATTGTTTCTTTACCCTTTCAGTTTCTTCTCATCTCATCATGTCTTTATCACATGTCCAGTCATTAAACTGTACTGCTCCCTGTTTCAGCAGTACTAAGGGTTATGGTTATAGTTAATAGTTTAGTCCGTCACATTCGTTCCCGCTTTCCTTTTTCCTTCCTGATCTCCTGTGTTTTTTCAAAATTTTATTGACTCATTAACACTGTGTGTGTATGTGTATGTGAGTGTGTACCTCTATGTAGATGTAATTGTATTTCCTCTCAGCGATCTGAATGAAGATGGCAAACACTGACAGAACAGGCTGAGTGCTGAAGAACGTACACTCAGACCAAACAACCAACACAGACAACACTGACAAAACTACGGCCAGCACACGGTAACACCACCTCCGCAAGACACACTCCCAATACCACTCTGCACAGAGAGAGAGAGAGAGAGAGAGAGAGAGAGAGAGAGAGAGAGAGAGAGAGAGAGAGAGAGAGAGAGAGAGAGAGAGAGAGAGAGAGAGAGAGAGAGAGAGAGAGAGAGAGAGAGAGAGAGAGAGAGAGAGAGAGAGCTTAGAAAAGTGTGTATATTATTATATATTTTATATATATTATTCAGTATGTGATAAAACACAAACAGTAGATTACATTGCACTAATATCAACTCTACACATCTCAATGCACTTCCACAAATATTTAATTTCATCAGTAATCATCCACAAATCCAATATTTTCTTTAAATATGAAACAAAAACCTACAGGGATTATAGAGAACACAAGCTAGGGGATGTGAAAATATACCTGTAAATTAGAGAACAAGGAAGTTACAAAATGTGTGAAAACAGAATGATGATCAGTGGGCAAAGTCACAGCTGGAATGGACCAATGCTGACGAGATAAATGTTTTTCAAAATAAACGTTTTTGTTTTTTTTTGTCAGCTCCAGTTTCCTCAGCCTTACATCTATCTGCCTGGCCCATATACACAGTGGTGTGTTTTGTACCTGCAGCAGGTGTGTAGATGTACTTCCTGAAGCAGCCATCTAATTGGTTGGAAGGCTGGCTGTGGACGAACTGTTGGGCAGAGCTAATCTCGTTTTTAGCCATGTCTTCCAGGTGTAATGCTTCGTCTAATAAGATCTGCCACTGTACCTGAGTGCGGTTGTGTCTCTGCACAGCATAAATCACCTGACAAACACACACACACACACATTTACATGCTGATAACATTGATGTGCGTGGTACTGGTTGAATGTTGATTGGTTTAGACCTACACTGAGTCACTTCTGGTTCTAGTCTTTATTTCTGGCTCTGAGTTTCATCCTCGTTTGTGTTCACTTCTGGTTCCTTGTCAGTTGTGACTGATTTTTGGTTTGTTCTCATTAAGTAGTTCTAAATCAATTTAAATTATTTTTCTGGTCCTGATTCAGTTTTTGATCTGTTTTTTCTTGTGGTTTTAGTGTTTTAGTGTTTTCTTTTGGTTCATGTGTTACTCTTTGTTCTGTTTGAGGTTTAGTTTTGTTTTTTTTTAATTTTCTGCTTTTGGTTTTATTTGTATTTTTGGATTGTGTTGTGGTTTCCTTTTGGTCGACTTCTGGTTATTGGTTTCAGCTCTGATTCTGGAACTTCTGGTCATGAATTTGAATGTGCTTTATGCTCTGGTTCTGTTTTTTTTTGTCTCTGCATCTGTTTTAGATGATTTTAGGTACCATCCAAGTTCTGATCATTAGCCAGTTATGGTTCTGTTTGTGGTTCTAGTTATTGTTATTGTTTTGGATTGAAGCGGTTTAAGATGTGTTTGATGTCCTGATCCCAAAGTTGTGTAATGAACATGATTCCTCTATTGCTATTGTCTGGAACTGAATGAATTAACAAACAAATAGAGTATTTCACTATATGTGTATATGTGTGTGTGTGTGTATGTGTGTGTGTGTGTGTGTGTGTGTGTGTGTGTGAGAGAGAGAGAGAGAGAGAGAGAGAGAGAGAGAGAGAGAGAGAGAGAGAGAGTGAGAGTGAGAGAGAGAGAGAGAGAGAGAGAGAGAGAGAGTTACCTGTTTATGGAGTTTGACCAGACTCTTCTTGCTTGGATATGGACTCCTCTTATCATCAAAGTCTTCATAGTCATCCATGTTCCTCCCCATTCTCTCCTGATACTCTACAGGACACTGAGAGGGATAGTGTGTGTGTGTGTGTGTGTCACTGTGTGAATTTGTGTGTGTGATTGAGAGAGAATGTACCTTCTTCAGAATGGTGTCGATGCACTTCCTCAGAGGATGGTTGTATCTGATGGACTCATTAACAGCTCTGACATCCTGTAAGACCAAAAAACTTTAACATCTACTCACCATTCCCTCAATCTCACCATCCATCTCTTCATCCATCGCTCCACAGACCATATCACCCTCTACACACCTCTACATCAGTTACCTCCCTCAGTCCCACTCCCCTTCCGCACCTCCATCGCATCCTCCAGGTTCTCCTCTGCATCTGTTTTCTCCGTCATCAGCTTTGCTGCTTTAAAGTAAGTTTTGGACAGCAGATGTCCGTGACATGATGCCAGCCAATAGGAGCGTGGGATTTCCACCAGGCCATATCCAAGCAACAACACCAGTAAGAATAGGCCCCAGGTGTTCGCTGCGGTGATGCCAATGGTCCTAAGATCATACCTGAGTGGAACCAACCAAACACAGTGACTTTGTGGGATTGTGAGTGGTGGGATCTAATTGGTCATTGTTTATATCTGATTGTTGGGATCTGATTCGTTGATACTGACCATGAAAGGTGCCACTGTGGACTGATGGCGACGTAAATGAGCAGAGAGCAGAAGATGAAGAGATAAGTGCCATAGTAAATGGCATTCTCAATCAGCGCTGTTTTTATCTTCCCAGAGATGGAAAATCCTCCAGAACGAGCATACGACTGCATGAATGGGATAAGGAGCCTGACAACACACACACACAATATTTGTGGTCACTTGAACATGTGTGGCTTCATACAGAAGACTGCCATGTTTAAAGACTACATGGCATGTGTGTGTGTTTGTGTGTGTCTGTCTGTCTCACCATGTGAGGAACTGAGATGTCCAGTACACCACTCTCCAAAACACTGGCAAGATCCCATCTGGAATATAACTCCATGGCTTGTGACACACCTTAGGTAACCTACACACACACACACACACACACACACAGTCACATTTTTAGTTGAGTATACTTGAGTGATGTTATTAGACATATTTGTATATTATATAGTAACATACACACAAAAAAAATTAACACAAGTGTATCTTGTTACCTCTGAGTGGGAAACACTGAAGTGTTGGATGTCTGGTTGGAGTGACTTGCTGTTGTAGCTAACCCTTGGTTGTTATCAGTCACACACTGATTATAGATGGTCTACAAAACACACACACACACACACACACACACACACAGCAAAGTGAAATCCATCTGCCAAAATGTTTGTGGTGTCATCTGTTTGTTTTGACACATTATTGGTATTATGATGGTGATGGTAGTGATGGTGGTGGTGATGATGACGACGATGATGATGATTATGATGATGATTATGATGGTGACTGGAATGTTAATGATAACCAACTGGATATATTCACCGTGCTGATGTCGAGTGGGATGGTGAAGGCTATGAGGAAACAGAGGAACCAGGCGAGGAGCGTAGCCAGCAGAACCACACGCTGCTGTTTCCGCACATCACCATATCGATGCAGCAGAACCAGCGCCAACACCAATGCCACTAACACGTCCACACCCAGGGCCACACTGCTCATCCTGCCAAGCCTCCACCCTGCTCCAGCAAACCCGTTAATTAAAACATAAACCACGCCCACACAGGGGAGAGAGAGAATATTGTCAAGTCAATATATTCATTATAATTAATGTAAATGTAGTGAAATCTGAAAAACTACATTGCGTCGAGAAAAAAAAAACCTTACATGTAACTGAAATATAAACACAAGGAAATATTTCTGAGCTGTAAAGAGAAACTAAACTACTAAATAAACTAGATTACAAAAATAAAAGCAAAAAAAATATTTTTATTATTAACAAACCTTAAAAATATCCACACTACATTATTATTATTGTTGTTGTTGTTAGTATTAGTAGAATTAGTATTGGTTATTAATTAAGAAAATACAGAGTGACGCGTCACTTCCGGTTATAATGAAAAAAACAAAACAAAAAGAAGTAATGATTAAGTAAAATAATGTTTAAGTGTTTGGATATCAGGTGACAGACCGTGTTCTTCATCCCCAACGGTAACATCACGGCTTATAGCCTGTATTAATAAGCGTTTATAACGGCTTAGTTACGATAGAAACACAGAGTTAATAAAGTATAATCTACCTTTAATGTGAGTTTACGGTCCCGGAGCTGACTTCCGGCTGATACACTGCGTCTCTGTGCTCAGAAACGTCCACAGCCGTGACGTCACAGAGACACTTCCGGTTTCCGCAGGCAGCATGGGACATGCAGTAAAACCCCACATGGTGCAAAAGCGGCTATAGACTCGAGCATGTGTATATATATATATATATACACGTGTGTGTGTATATATATATATATATATATATATATATATATAAAACCAGTGGTGTAGTCCTAAAAAAAGTATACTACTACCCCCGCTCACCTCTTAAACCTCCTGTTCCTTGCCACGCTGCCAAAACAAGAAAAGCAAAAACAACACACAGAAGTCAATGTTTGCATTTACATGACATTAACATTAATGCCTTTAGCAGACACTTTTATCCAAAGAAACTCACAGTGCATTCTATTGTAACATGGACTGTGGAAAAGTGGCATAAGGTTGATTTTTTTTTGATGAATCATCTATTGAACTGCATCCCAATAATCGCAAATACTGCAGAATACCTATTGGAACCCGCATGGACCCAAGATTCACACAGAAAACAGTCAAGTTCGGTGGAGGAAAAATCATGGTTTGGGGTTACATTCAGTATGGGGGCGTGCGAAAGATCTGCAGAGTGGATGGCAACATCAACAGCCTGAGGTATCAAGACATTCTTACTGCCCATTACATACCACAAGAGAGGGCAAATTCTTCAGCAGGGTGGTGCTCCTTCTCATACTTCAGCCTCCACCTTCCTGTTTTAATTAAATAATTAAAAATCAAGGCATGATAAGATTTTATTTTGGTAAAATAAGCTTAATCTAGAGGCCTTTGCCTTTCATATAAGCCACTTCTGATTCCAAATGATCAACTAGAAGTCAAGTTATTATCTGTTGTTCCTACAACTTGGATAGGCGACAAGACTTTTGTCAGGGAGTGTATGGATAAATTTAAAGTAATTAAATATTTCAGTATGCTTATGCATTACAGGATTCCTAAAGCAAATATTTTATAGATATAATTTACATATTTCCCCCCCTTATAGATAAAGTGTGCACCCGCACAAAATGGTTCCACATAAAATGCCTTGGGAAGACAGAATCACAAATACCGAGCAGACATATCCCTTGGTATTGTGCATTGTGCACTGAGCTAAAGCAAGTACAGAGACCATAGAGTTTAACAATATCTGTAATAGCGCTTATATAAGCAGCAGGATTACATATGTTTGACAAAAGCTGAATTAAACATTGAAGTTTACATCACAGTGAAATGTATATTGTTGTATATTGTTTATAATGCAAACAATAAAAATAAAATCAAAATAAATGTTGTAGTATAACTATCAGGACATCAGTGATATGTGAGCTGAATTTGGTGACAGTACAGTGTATTACAGTGAAGTTATTGAATATAATATCCATAATAGTGAAGTTATGGCATTATTTTCATATTTAAAAAATCATAAAAAAAATATACAAAAAGACATTTCCCCAAAATAAGTGTTGTAGTATAACAATAAGGACATCAGTGATGTGTGAGCTGAATTTGGTAACAGTACAGTGTATTACAGTGAAGTTATTGTTTTTTTTATTATGAAAAATCATAAAAATTATACAAAAAGACATTTCTCCCAGGTAAGTGTTGTAGTATAACTATGAGTGATGTGTCAGCTGAATTTGGTGACAGTACAGTGTATTACAGTGAAGTGGAATTCAAACAAAAATGAACCAATTACAACGAAGTTTTGCGAGTTAAAATATGCGATGCAGTTAAAGGGGAAGAAAAGACGAGGGTAAATTATGGACGTTTTAAGCAGCAAAACAAGTGGGTATACCGCGGGTATATGGGAGACCGGGTATAGTTGTAACACGGGGAGAGTTGTAACACTACCAATTCCACGAATCAGGGATAAGATAGGAGTCATGTAACAGTTTCAGTCTCATCAGGCTTCCTTTACGATCCCACATGGAGGTTTTCAAGTCTGTGTTGTTATCTCTCCTGAAGCTACAGCAGAAAATCTAATTCTGAGGTAAGAAAGTAAAAAAAAAAAAAATAACAAGATAATATTTTGTTTAGTACTTCTACCGTTGTAGATAATGTTGTATGAGTTATATCAGGTCAAACTGTAGTTTCTCTAGTAAAGAATCGTGTATCAACCTCCTGCCAATTTCAAAGCACCATGCTAATACAGCTAGCTAAACAATGGGTGACAGTGGTGGGGTAGGTTGTAACACGTGTTTTAAAAGTGTTACAACCATCCCCTTATATACAACTAAGAACATTTTTGTGATTTTAATCATTTTACAGAATGCCTAGAACTTGGGTGAGAAAAACAGATCGTGGAGTCGATGCCAGTCTTTTAAAAAGAGCAGCAGAGGAAGTTAGGAAAGGAAAGTCTGTTAGGGCAGTGGCAAAATACCATGCAATCTGCCATGTAACCTCGAACAGATATTGGCAGAAATATAAAGAACTGAAAGACCATGGATCGAGGGACCTTCCTCGTGTAGGATACTACAGTCCTCACCAGGTCTTCACCAGGGAGTATATAATCAGGCAGCCGATATATACTATGGGCTAAACTCCATGTGAGGTGAGCATGATGGATAAGCGTCTTGAGAACAGGGTAGAAAAGGCAAGATTTAAGACCTCTTAATGTGTACTAGACCTTTCATGCAAACTCAATTTAATGTTTGATGAATGATGAATAAAATATTTAAAATCAGGTAAAAGTTAAATAAATACCAACACATACATTTAGACAATTGTGTCCCTACTCAGACATCATGTTATGATTTCTTTTAGGTCAGAAAGTTTGCCTATCAACTCGCGGTGGAATTCAACATACAGCATCCACAAACCTTAGTTTTTGTGCATTTTGTCTACATGTTACAACTTAACCCAGTATGTGTTACAACCTACCCCAGTAGTGGCATAGGTTGTAACAAAGGACCACCTTGTATTTGTCATCATCTCACAAAGTCTGTGACATAGTTGAATAAATTTAAATTGTTGCCATTTGGGGGGCACAGTGGCTTAGTGGTTAGCACGTTCGCCTCACACCTCCAGGGTTGGGGGTTCGATTCCCACCTCTGCCTTGTGTGTGGAGTTTGCATGTTCTCCTCGTGCCTCGGGGGTTTCCTCCCCAGTACTCCGGTTTCCTCCCCCGGTCCAAAGACATGCATGTAGATTGATTGGCATCTATGGAAAATTGTCTGTGATTGCGTGAGTGAATGAGAGTGTGTGTGTGCCCTGCGATGGGTTGGCACTCCGTCCAGGGTGTATCCTGCCTTGATGCCCGATGACGCCTGAGATAGGCACAGGCTCCCCGTGACCTGAGGTAGTTCGGATAAGCGGTAGAAAATGAGTGAGAGAGTGTTGCCATTTGTAGTAGACAAACGTGGGTACTTTGCCTAAAAGTTTCAGACGTGTAGCCTAAAAAAAGGTAGTTTTAGGTGCTGAAGAAAAAAGTGTTACAACCATACCCGGTCTCCCCTACGCTAATATTAAGCCATATAAGTCGTTATACGCAAACAGCCCTGGGGAAAAAGTAAGCATACTCCGTATATGTGCGTATGGCCCCGACTACACCACTGTATATAACCCAATGGGCAAAGATGTAAATAAAACTGTTCTAATGTCAGATTGATGTAAACAGACGTTTCACACAACGAGAGCAGGAGATAAACCATAAAAGTGACTATATTTAAACCTCTCAGGTAAAATACACGCACACATTTCATACAAGGTGATGCACTATTCTGTTATTCCCAACCAATAATAAACTGAAGAAAAAGGTGCAGTTCCAGAGAACAGCCGCTAGATGGAGATATTTTTGCCAGTGTTCAGATTAATAATAAGCGATAGTGTTTCTCGTCCACATTTAATTATGGAGTTATTAAGGTTTATGTATATGTCACAAAAACCAAGATAAACATTTTTCTCAAAATTCCCCCTTTAACTGAAATCTACTGTCAATTCTTTGTTAAATACAGTAAATACCATAGTGTGATTTAAACTAAACAGATGAGCAAAATCAGGTGTAGTAAATGTATATTATTATTATTATTATTATTATTATTATTATTATTATTATTATTATTATTATTATTATTATTACATATTTTTAGTACTTAGTTTTAATTCCAGCCTAAAGTCAACTATAACCGTGGACTAAGTATGATCAGCAGGTATGAGTTGTGAGCCTGAGCACTGAGCCTGACAGTCACTCATTTTGGTCTTTTGTCACGTTCTCCCGCCGTACACTGTATTTCTCACGCAGAAAATCTTTTTGACTATTTATCTATATATAATATCTATATTTGACTATTTATATATTTGATATGCCGCAGCGCCCAAAATGTATCTGTCCGCACCGCTGTTTCTATGGAACCGGGCAGGAATCAAGCACCCAGTCATAATCTCTCTCTCTCTCTCTCTCTCTCTCTCTCTCACACACACACACACACACACACACACACACAAATTAATAAATGGAAATTGAACAAATACTTTGTATTTGGTTAAAATGTGGTCAGTGATCCCGGTGAATCACATAATTTTTTATTTTTTTATTTTTTAAAAAAATTCTCTTGCCTGTCTTCACAACTTAGACCCTGAGTTGGTGCTGCAGTACAGCGTGTTACACGGCGGCTCGGTTCTTTGCCTTAGCTTTGTGTCTCTCTCATGTTCTTTGTGCTGAAGGATGATGTGCAGTCAGAAGACCAGAAACCTTAGAAACTCCCGTCAGACACCATTGTTCCCTGTATAATCACTGTCTGATATTCATCACAGCACATCGTTCACACAGCTTCTGTTTTTTTATGAGATTTTTGCTTTATTTCTTGAATACTTTTTCTCTCAGTTTCTAGAGCCTTCACTTCAGTACTGCAGATGTAGGAATTTCATTCAGTCCTGCTCCATATGTTAAACTTTTACTTTCTTCACATAATCTTTACATTTTTGTGTATGTGTGTGTGTGTGGGTGTGTGTCTGTGAGTGTGTATGTTTGTGTATCAGTGTGGGTGTTTTATGTGTCTGCGTGTTATTGTCTGTGTGTGTGTTTGTGTGTGTGTGTGTGTGTGTGTGTGTGTGAGACTGATTGAGGGGCTCCACAGGACAACTGAAGTGCAGGAGATTTATAAGACAGAGGATTAGCATTTCAGTTTAATTACAGTTTCCATGGAAAACAGAAGGAGGCTTTTATCTGTGCCTATCAGAATACACTGCTTCCAGTCACAACTCTGATCTAATATTAATGCAGTATGTGAATATTTTTCTGTAGTTTTACTGCTGAACCTATCACATGTCTCTACATGTGCATCTCAGTGACCTGAGAGGGAGACAGGTAAGCAGGAGGTGTGTCCCAGTGCATTGTGGGATATCCCCAGGGGATGGAGCTGTATGTGGGGCAGGTGATGTGATCCGCTCGTCTCTTTTTGCCCCCATGAGGCAGCAGGGCAATGGGAACGGGGTGGCTGTGGGGCAGCTTTGTGCTCTGGCCTTTGTATCACCCTGTTCCCACGGTCTGACTTCACACACACACACACACACACACACACACACACACACACACACACACACACACACCTGGGTCTCTGAATGGAGATCAGAGATCAGCCGGCTCATACACTGATTCTAGATCGCACGCACGCACATCACACACATTCTCACATAACTCTCTCTCCAGATCAGAAGGACATCTGAATTATATAAAAAATGTAATTAAATAGAAAATTCTAGAGCTCCAGGTGAAGTGGTGAACTACAGCTAGACTGGAAAATATGTAAGAACATGCTAAGACATGTACACACAACCAGAATTTAATGATTATGCAGTCCACAAACAAGAAAAAAACTGTGTGTGTGTGTGTGTGTGTGCTTAGCTGTTCTTATCTGATTCAAGGTTATTTTCCCATTAGAGTTATTAAAACAATACTCTATATGAGTGTAAGAGCAAGAGTAGTGTGTGGAAGCTGTCCAGACAGGCATTACACACAAACACATGCACACACACTCTCTCACACTCACACATACACACACGCGCACACACACACACACACACACACACACACACACACACACACACACACACACACACACACACACACACAGAGAGTTTTCCTTCCCATTTGTGGTTTTTAGGGTTGGTCTCTCTCTCTCTCTCTCTCTCTATCTATCTCTCTCTCTCACACACACACACACACACACACACACACTCGCTCTCCACCTCTTTTGCTCTTTTCCCTCCACTCTCTGGTTCTCTGATTGGGTCCTCTCTGCTGTCTAGCTCACACCCACCAGGACGCAAGACCCTCCCATTCTATGACTCTTTTTTTGATCTCTTACACTTTTTCTCTCGAACTAAAATTCACAAATTCTCTCTCAGTGTATCACTGCTCCACGTTTCAGCCTACAGCACCTCACTTCTGTGAGTACTCTGTGAATGTGTGTGTGTTTGTGTCTGCCTGTGTCTGTCTGTGAGTGTGTGTATGGTCCTGGCAGTGGATCTAGCACACGTGGAGCTGTAGGCAAATAAAGAATGACTGTGTGAGTGTGAGTGTGTGTGTATGTGTGCATGTGGGTGCAGTTTCATTACCTGAATAAGTGAAGCCTGTGTAACCCTGTGGCTCTGACAGTCAGTGACGTAGACGTGGTTTTGCTTTGTTTCTTTATTTTTTTGTTTTGTGTCTAATAAATAAATGTTGTTAATAAATAAACAAATCTTAAGTAAAAGTTTGAGAACTATTGCAGGACTAAAGTAGAAACACAATCTACAGTTAGAAACCAGCTGAAAATAAGTTTTAGAAATGAAGAATTACTGAACAGAGCAATTTATAGAACTTGAAGTAAGCAGAACTGAAAAAAAAAAATTATAAAATTATATAACTGAATTATTATGATAAAGTAAAACTGTCCGGTGATCATTCCAGCATCTGATTATGTTTAGTGGGGTTCTCTGACTGCAGAATGTTGGAGAACCACTGATCAAAATGTAATCTTAAACCTGTCACCTGATGGGGCACTGACCTGAGATCAGCTCTCAGTTTGTTCTGTTAAACTCATCATGTGCTGAAACTTCAACAAAAGATACAGAAACCTTCTGAGGAACTCAAGGATCTCTAAATCCTTCTGAACAATAGAGGAGTTTTCAAACCACCTGAAGAACTAATGGGGTTCAGAACCTTCTCTGAACTTTGTGTTCAAGGGCTTTTTAAGAATAGAGCAGAACCTTCTACAAAGCTAAAGAGTCCCAGAACTTTCTGAAGACCTAAACCACTACTGAAACTTTTAAGGATCTAATGAGTTCCACAGTCTATTGAGGAAACAAAAAACTTCTGGATCCTTCAGAGGAACTAAAGAGTTAAAGAGTTCCACACAACCTGAACCTTCTGAGAGGTTTTGACCTGAGTCTCTGGACAGCTATTGAGTAGAATGTGTGTTTTTGAATATGTGGAAAGTTCTGCAGGTATATTATTACTCTGCAGTGTTAGATAAGCAGTAGCACCAAATGGTTCTATGTAGAAGGTGAAGACTAGAGCATTGTGTTTGTTTTTCTGGTCAGTGTTTGAGAGGGATCGGAGAAGCCACTATGACTCACAGTAATGGGGAGACGCAGCGTCCTGGAGGCCGCATTCAGCAGATCAGAGAGAGAATGAGGCAGAGATCGACCAGAGCCCGAGATGCTGTGCAGAACCTCAAAGCTAAAGATGTCCAATCCTGCTGCAGGAGAAACGCATTTGTCATCCTCACCATTGCTGCGGTCATTGTGGGTCAGTGTGTGTGTGTGTGTTGTTAAACCTTGCATGATCTATACTTGTTTTTACTACATAAGTTATTGTTCCATACTGCAGATCTGTTACACAGACCCATTTCAAGCTTATATAACCCTTTGTGTGTGTGTGTGTGTGTGTGTATGTGTGTGTGTGCGTGTGTGTGTTGTAGGTATTGTTCTGGGGTTTGCATTACGTCCATATAAGATGTCGTATCGACAGGTGAAATACTTCTCGTTTCCTGGGGAGCTGCTAATGCGCATGCTGCAGATGTTAGTGCTCCCACTGCTGGTGTCTAGTCTAATTACAGGTACACAACATTACACGACTCAACACTACACAACATTTCACAGTAACACAAACACAACACAACTCTACATATCACAGCACAACACAACACATACAGATACCATGTAAGACAATGCACGTGTATGTGTGCGTGTCCATGTGTGTCCTTTTTCAAAGAGGCATGAGGTCAGAGTTCAGAGTGACCATAGAGCAAACAAACAAAGAGCTCATTCAGTCACTAACAAGCATACACACACACACACACACACACACACACACACACACACACACACACACACACTCACACACACACATAGATTTGTTCCACATTAGGTGAATCCTGATCCTATTATCTCTAAAGCTGTGTTATCAAGTGACTGCAACAAGAAAAAGTTTTTGTGTGAGAGAGAGGGGGTGGTTAAATAGTCTCCACAATAAAACCGGTAGAAACTTGGGCCTTGAGTATTGTTACTATGGACACAGAATTAATGAGAGTAGCAATGCGTGAATGACCAACACACAGCGTTCCCAGGCCTGAATATGTGTGTGTTTGTGTGCGTGTGTGTGTGCCCACCCCGATGCCCCTTCAACTCTTCACCTTTTAACCCTGAAGCCCTCCACACACGTTAATTTACTGCCTTTTTCTTTTTCTCCAAGCTGTGACTCCATATTGAGCAGGTCAGATGTGAGTGTGAACTGCTGCCTATTTGTGCAGAGATGTGCATCTCACATTAATGTCATGTCCATCTGATCTTTAGAACATGACGTTCAGCTCTAATACATTTGTACATGCACAGATGATGTACATGTTCATTTAACTGTCATTATTTTACTGGAATTTGTTTTTGACAGAAAATCCACAGTTAGCATTTTTTAAAAATAATTTTTGTATCCAGGGTCGGGGTTCGATTCCCGCCTCCGCCTTGTGTGTGTGGAGTTTGCATGTTCTCCCCATGCCTCGGGGGTTTCCTCCGGGTATTCCGGGTTCCTCCCCCGGTCCAAAGACATGCATCGTAGATTGATTGGCATCTCTGGGAAATTGTCCGTAGTGTGTGATTGCGTGAGTGAATGAGAGTGTGTGTGTGCCCTGCGATGGGTTGGCACTCCGTCCAGGGTGTATCCTGCCCGATGACGCCTGAGGCACAGGCTCCCCGTGACCCGAGATAGTTCGGATAAGTGGTAGAAAATGAATGAATGAATGAATGAATGAATGAATGAATTTTTATATCAGAAATAAATGCTAAGCTTGTAAATTAAACATTTAATCAATGATGTGTGAAACATTTATGCGATGAAGCACATTTTGGAGTTACTCACTCTCTCACTCATTTTCTACCGCTTATCCGAACTACCTCGGGTCACTGTCTCAGGCGTCATCGGGCATCAAGGCAGGATACACCCTGGATGGAGTGCCAACCCATCACAGGGCACACACACACTCTCATTCACTCACACAATCACACACTACGGACAATTTTCCAGAGATGCCAATCAACCTACCATGCATGTCTTTGGACCGGGGGAGGAAACCGGAGTACCCGGAGGAAACCCCCGAGGCACGGGGAGAACATGCAAACTCCACACACACAAGGCGGAGGCGGGAATCGAACCCCCAACCCTGGAGGTGTGAGGCGAACGTGCTAACCACTAAGCCACCATGCCCCCCTCATTTTGGAGTTATAATTGATTTAATTTTAGAAGAACCACAGACTTTCTCTAGCTTCTAAATCATGCTCTTTCAAACCCAGCAGATAATCATGTTCTTAACTCCTATACACACGCACCTTTCTCTTTATTGTCTGCTTGTTTGTGTGTGTTTGTATAGGCATGGCTGCACTGGACAGACGAGCGTCAGGTAGGATGGGTATACGAGCCGTGATCTACTACACCACCACCACTGTCATTGCTGTCTTCATCGGAATCGTCATGGTGATCATTATCCAGCCAGGAAAGGGCGGAGCCAAACCACAAACACTCTCACAGCAGAATCTAGAGCAGGTGAATGCTGCTGATGCCTTCCTGGACTTAATCAGGTACACACACCTGTATAATATACTCTCTATTGGCTACACATTGAGAGAGAGAGAGAGAGAGAGAGAGAGAGAGAGAGAGAGAGAGAGAGAGAGAGAGAGAGAGAGATTTTTTCAACAGATAATTTTTTTCTCTTTGACAGAAACATGTTTCCTCCAAATATAGTTCAGGCCTGTACACAACAGGTAACACACACACACACACACAACTGCATGTATCTGCTTCTCAATGAATTTAAGTCAAAGAAAAGTTTAGAAGTATCACTTGCATCTGTTTGTCTGTCTGTCTCTGTTTGTCTGCCTGTCTGTCCCCCACTCCCACCCCTGTGTGTGTAGTTTAAGACTCACACTGGGAAGCGGGTGGTGACGGTGAGGGTGTTAGTGAACAGCACGGTGAACGGTTCCAGTGTGGGTGAGGATCAGAGTTATGAGGAGGACATCCCGATTCTGGGCACAGTGAACAGCATCAATGCTCTCGGCCTCGTCGTCTTCTCCATGAGCTTCGGCCTCATCATCGGCAGCATGAAGGAACAGGGCCAGCCGCTCAGGGACTTCTTCGACTGTCTCAATGATGCCATCATGAGGCTCGTGGCCATTATCATGTGGTGAGTGAAGCACAGGGGGGTTTCAGAGGTTTCTGATGGTATGGGAGTAGTTAGGGTGGCTCCAGAGGTCAGGTGGCCTGATGGGTCAGAGGTCACCAGGGTCAGAATGAGGTCTTTATAATGACTCAAACAGATGGTGCAAACTGAACTTGTGTTTTAACACCATTCATGTGAGTGAAGACTCCAGGTAACAATATAGTGTTTTATCATTTACATTTATGTTTACATTTACAACATTTGGCAGACATTAGCATTTGTTTTATCACTTATGTACACCCCTGTATGGAACATTTAAGATCATCAGCTAGCATCTATAACTTCAGGAAAAAAAGACATAACACGTATAGGTCACATTTACAGATAACCTTGTATCATTTCAAGAATGATATTGCAACGTGAAAAAAACTGTCTGGAATATCAACAGTTAAAAGGAAAACGTATAGCATAATAGTTATAAACTGCAGCCAGCACTGCCTGCTAAGAGAATAAAATAAAAACAACAAGTACAAATGAATAACTTTTTATAAAGCTTTAGAAACTATTATCTCAAGACAATACACACCCAAAAGAAACATGAGAGAAAGATTTTACAGACCCTCACAAGAACAATTTCTTGACATTGATCTGCACAATCAACATTTCTGTGACTAAAAAACACAGAATTTACAGTGAAATTATTTTGAATTATTTCAAAAGTACATCATAGAGTTCAACAAAGCAAAAATGACAGGAAATGGAATTAAGAGACAGAAGCATTTGCAGCCACTGCACAGACAACAGAGCAGAAACCTGCTGCCACAACTTCTAGTCTTCTGAATCTTACTGGTGAGGAGAGGTTTGTATCTTGTGGTGAGACCTCTGTCTCATTGAATTGTGAGACCATCACCCTGTTGGGGATGTTGCTGATGTCACTGTCTGTTGTTTTGGGTTTTTCCTTCACAGATGTCACAAGGTTTCTGTCATCACTTGTTGTTTTTCTTGGTCAATCTGGTCAGTTTGTGTGACTCAGTGCTCCACTGGTGTCTTTTTAATAACAAATGCAGTTTTCACAGGTGAAACCCACCTGATGTAAATATCAGGAAATGAAATCTGAATGAATTCTGATTATTTGAAACCAAAATGTCTTCAATATCCAGACATTATAACTGGTCTCACTGTTCTAAATTCACCTTCAGACCAACAAGACATCCTCAATATCTACAAATAAGAACACCTGTATAGAACATCTCAGATCTCACACAGTCAATAAAAAGTAGATACAGCCTGAAATGATATTTTAAAAATTACAGGTACATTCCAGCAAACAAAGTTACCTATGGACAGGTATGCTCCAGCTGCCTACACCCTTAACAATAAAACAACTTAATTGTAAAGATGATGGAGACTTCTTTCACTGTAGATGTATCATTTCACCTCGTTACCTGTGGGTAGGCGTCTTATTTCTGAAATGACACAAATAAATTAAACCACAGGCAGCTCACGTTATACTGATGTGATTGTCTTGCTTGTTACCTGTGGGCAGGTATGCTCCTGTGGGCATCCTCTTCCTGATTGCAGGAAAAATTCTGGAGATGGAGGACATGTCAGCGATGGGAGGAGCTCTGGGCCTTTACACCATCACAGTCATTGTGGGTCTGCTCATCCATGCTGTCCTCGTTTTGCCCACTATCTACTTTCTGGTCACACGCAAAAACCCCTTTGTGTTTATCGGAGGTCTCCTACAGGCCCTCATCACTGCACTGGGCACCTCCTCCAGGTGAGCAGCACACCTGTACACCTACCTACACTACACCTATATGCTTGTACTGTATATGCCACATCTACAGACATGTAAACATGTATACCTGTAGACATCTACATTTCCACACCTGTGCACATTATTCCTTAGCAACTGTATGCACAACGTCTGCCCACTAGTATACCTGTGGACATTAAGGCTGTACACCTGTATACCTGTGGAGACTGAATATATACACTCCTGCACCTACACACCTGTACACCAGTGTACACTACACCTACATACAGGTGCCTTTCAAAAATGACAATTACATCAGCATTTGTGTACAACTTTACATCTTTCCTATATACAACCCACACACTCACATACACACACACACACACACATTCTGCACACCTGTACCTCTAAACACTGACACATTCCTTTTAGCTTTAATGCACACACCTGTCCAGAGTTTAGAAACTACCAGGGACTAATAAAAACTGTGTG
The DNA here is from genome assembly GCF_030014155.1 of Tachysurus vachellii. Lineage (NCBI taxonomy): Eukaryota > Metazoa > Chordata > Actinopteri > Siluriformes > Bagridae > Tachysurus > Tachysurus vachellii. The sequence continues at coordinate 8,840,253 of NC_083471.1, read as the reverse complement.
TGTGTAGCTCTGCTACTCTGCCCATCACGTTTAAGTGTCTGGAGGAGAATAATGGTGTGGATAAGCGAGTCACACGGTTTGTGTTGCCAGTCGGAGCCACAATCAACATGGATGGCACGGCGCTGTACGAGGCTCTTGCTGCCATCTTCATTGCTCAGGTCAACAACATGGACCTTAACTTTGGCCAGATCCTCACAATCAGGTGCACACACATACACACACACAGAAACCTTAATTATACCTTTTTCATAACTTTTAGTTTACTTTAATTCAGTGTACAATTGTTTATTCCAATTCCAATTAATAAAACGTTATTCTGCTAAAACATTGTCAGTATCACAGCCACAGCAGCGAGCATCGGAGCAGCAGGGATCCCCCAGGCTGGTCTGGTTACCATGGTGATAGTGCTTACCTCTGTAGGACTTCCCACTGATGACATCACTCTTATCATCGCAGTCGATTGGTTTCTGTAAGTGTATACTGTGTGTTTTCTAACAGGACAAAATGCCATGAGCAGAAATTTAGTACAATGTGTGTGTGTTGAGCCATACAGGAAGAGCTTTTCCCTTTTCAGTCCATTACCCACAATCCATCTGTTTATGATCAGTCCAACATCTGAGTCCAATGAACCAGTTCTGACTTCTGACACACACACACACACACACACACACACACATACACACACATACAGAGAACCTTATTGTTTTCATTGCCCTTAGAATTTGGGATTTGGGGACATTCTCTTTAAAAAGTGTATTACTGAATTAGTAATGCTTCTGTCTCATCTTTTTAACAATATGGCCACTTTATTAGTACAGACTCTTTTGATTTTCGCTCCATTCTGTTTAAACTCTAAACCTCCTGTGAGAGAAGGATGATAAGAGGATCAAAGGAGATGATCAGACTGGTCTGAGCTGAAAGGAAGTCACTCACTCTTTACAACCACACTGAGAAGAAAAGCATCTCAGAAAGACTTTAAACCTTGTGCTGGATGTACAACTAATTGAAATTTTGTTACATACACAATCATACACAGTATGATGTAATGAAATGCTTTTTACGACTTGATTTTAAAAAAAAAAGATATAATATAGAAAAGGTAGTATAGAGAGATTAGAATGTCTAGACTGTTTAGAATGTTTATGTTCCATATTATGGTACAGTAATGTGGGATGATGAATATGAATATAGAATGTTTTATATTTTGGTAAAGTGAAAAAATGTGCATGTAATGCAATTTAACTATTGAGCAACTGTGCCAAAGTCCAGCAGAGGTAGTGGGGGATATGACATAAGTCTAGGTACACGGTGTTCTCTTGGTTGAGGGCAGAATGTCCTGCAGAAAGAAGATTCGCCTCATCCTCTGTTTTCGCCTTTGAGGTGTAGGAAATGTTTAACACCTGAGAGGGCAGTTTAAATTCCTTTAAGTGTCTGAGATGGTAGAGATGTTGTTCTTGATCACGGTGTGTGACAGGACCATGACAGGTCCTGCACGATGTGAATACCTAGATACCAGAAACTGTCCACTCTCTCTAGTGAGCTTCTGTTGATGGTGAGTGGCTAGTATCTCCTCTCATGCTTCATGCTAAAGTCCACTATCAACTTCTTTGTCTTGCTGACGTTAGGAGGAAATTGTTCTCCTGACACGAAATCTCCAGCAGTAGACATGATTTGTCTTGTAGAAAAAGATCAGTAGTTTTTCAGTAGTATCCAGACACAAGCCTGTAAACACACTTACATTTAAACAAACAAAAAAATAGGGATAGAAAATGGGACCTTTTTTGCCATCAAAATTTTATTTATTTAAGAAACAATGCAAACAGTCCAAAAACTAGCAAATCAGTGATGGCAAAATTACGAAATAGCAAAAATCCAGAAACAGGTAAACGTCGTACACAACGAGCACAATAAAAACAGCGAAAACCTTGGATTAAAAGTCCTTAAGGCAGGGTCTCCGATTTTTGAGATGCTTCAGAAAACTGAGTCGGGCCGATAATAAACAAAAATCAAAACAAAAATCAAAACAAACGTGTAGCCAATGAGCAGAAAGGGGCGGGTCTTGTCAATATGCGGCGGAGAGAGTGTTCAGTGCGCATGTGTGACATTAGCAGAAAGAGGTTTTATCAATGACATGGAGGATAAAAACAAAGAAAGAAAGTGAAGAAAGGCTTACGATAAGGCAAGAAGCAGGACCCGTTTTAATATAGGATCAACTTTCCAGCGTTGGAGAGAACTGAAGGAGCAGTAAGTTGGCCGCATATTCACAGATTGGAGTTTCCCGAGTCAATAACTCCTGAGCTAAACGCTGTTACTACACAAATAACACCTCTTTTCTATCGTAATGTTTTGCTAGTGACAGCGTTTAGCTCAGGAGTTATTGACTTGGGAAATTCAACTTTATTTAAGACGCCGAGGCGCTTTTTTCCTTCTCGATAGGTGAGTAACGTTGGTTTTGCTTTGTTTCACAGAACTAATATATGCCGTCCTTTGCATGATTTTGCTTGTTTGTTTATCTACAATCGTATTGTTCTTCCCTTCAGCTATGATAAAGACACATTTCTTTCCATTATTTGCCTGGGTTACGTATGTATGTGTGGGCGGAGCTATCAATACAGGGGTGTGACCCATTTGGGTTAGGGGTGTGTTTGTTTTGGTGATTTAAATGTCGGCATTGGCTTTCAAAAATCGGAGACCCTGCCTTTAATGGCGGGTAGAAAAACCTGGGCGAGGGCTCCCTCTGGTGGTCAGAAGGGTACATGGGAGATGATGTTGTGACACTCATTTTAAACAGTTTTACTGGTCAGGAAACAAACATCTGTGGAGTCAGATCAATAATGTCATTCATTTCTCCTCAGCTAAATGATTCTACATGTAGCTAACTTTGAAGCCTCGCTGTCACTAATGCTACTTTATCTTTTTTGCACCATGTTGTTAAAGAATGTGTAATGTAACACTGTGTGATGTGCAGTGTGAGGAAAATAATCTTTGGGGTGGTCACAGTGGTAAACATTATATTAGTGAAAGTAATGTGAAATATATCTTGACCTCATCCCTTATCTTTTATAAGAATGCATTTATAATGATGGATATTTCTCTCTACTTTTCATTCTCTCTCTCTCTCAGAGATCGTTTACGGACCACCACTAATGTTCTGGGTGACTCGATAGGTGCTGGTGTGGTGGAGTTTTTGTCTCGTCATGAACTTCAGGCAGCTGATGCTGAACTGGGGAACTCAGTTCTGGAGGAGAGCGAAAGAAAGAAACTGCCCTATCATCCCGTCTCTCAAGAAAACGAGAACGACAAGATCCCCAACAATGAGACCAAGATGTAGCTAAACATGCGAAAGACTCTGAAACAAACACAAGTCCTTACAGAGAAAACAACACTTTCCCTTGGACACTGATGCATTATGGTTAACGTGGACTTGCCATTCAGTCAGGAATTTAGAATTGTTTTGTTTTTGTTGTTTCTTTTAGAATCACTGAATACTTATAAAATCATGAATAAACATAGAAAGTTACATTTAAACTGAGCCAGCATGCTAATATAAAGCATCAGCAAAATACATAACAACAACGCTAACAGAAGAGTCATAACCATGCTCCTGTTAGCTGACTTGCTAATTATTTAACTGCCCATACACACAGGTGTCAACCTTTTAGCAAGATGTAGCATGTCAGAATACTGCTTAAAATGTTAACTAGCAGACCACAAGCTAGAATGTAAAGCTAATTTCTTTTAAGTAGTTACTGATGCTAACTAGCATTTCTCAGTTTTATACACGTTCACTATGTGTGTAATACTACTTAGATACCGCCATCTTTGATAGGTCACTAGCGACTTTAGCCTTTAGGAGTGTAGCTACACTAAACAATTATGTAATGTAAGTAAGTAAGTAAGTAATGTAGCAGTAATGTAATGTACGTAAATTAGTTTAATGCTAAGTATATAAATGTGTTATACATTGCTAATTAAAGCTAACTGAATTTAGGTGATGCATTATAGCATGCTAGCTGAGTTTAACCAAGCCCTTTTCTACTGTGTATTTCAAGATGTGATTGTATATGTTCACAAATCTTTTTTAAAATAAAACAAATCCTCACAAAATGACAGCAACATCCCAGAATGCAATGCACAAACTGAGTTGGGTGAGATCATGTAACCACTGTCACTGTTCCTGAAATTTAAAAAATTACCTCACTTATTCCCTTTTTAGTCATATATTTTTTTGCTTTTTCTGCATAAAGATTAGATACTCCTAGGAATTCAGGAATTTGAAGCTGTTAACCCTTTCTCTACAGTCCCTGTTAATGTCCTTACATCCTGAGACTAGCATGATCTCTGTCAATTTATCTGTAGATGTGATGACGGTGTTAATGCAATGAGCAGGAGTACAGTGGTGTGTATAAAAGCAGTGGAGTAGTGGGTTTTGCACACAGGCTTGTGGAGAGCTGGTGCTGAGCATGAAGGTGGAAGTGAGGGGGAGACTATTAGCGGTTTGTGAGGAAGTCCTTTATCCAGGTGTAGATGTGGAGACAGGCATAGTGCAATTAGTCTGTTGACTAGCATGTCTGGGATGATGGTGTTGAAAGCCGAGCTGTAGAGTATGAAGAGCATTCTTACATAGGTTCTCTGGGGATCCAGGTGTCTCAGTGTGGTGTGACGGACCATAGCGCCTTCAGTCAACCTGTTTGCTCTGGATACAAACTGATGTGGGTGAGAGGTGGAGGGGGGGGGGGGCAGGTGGAGTTTGATGTGTTATGAGGATTTTATTTTATCCACTAGACACTAGAAACGTGAACTTTAGATTCAGTACAGAGCAGGTAAGATTGTGACATCATCATCTGCCTGACTGTTGAATAGCTAAACCTAAATGTATTATCATTACTGCCTCCAACATCCACAAACACACACACACACACACACACATTACGTTCTCATGTTGATGACAGAACTTATTGATTTAATCCATACCCACAATTTAATGAACATATTGTGAATATTAATGACCAATAAAAATCTAAAACAAATTTCATTGATCAGAAATAAGATTTTGAATAAAACTGGTGTGAATTTCTGGGTTTCCCCTCAGTGATGCTCTCATGTGTGAGATCCAGAGATATGATGCAGTTGACACACGACTTCTTTCTATCAGTGATGTTCGTTAATAAGCTGATTAAGCTCATTAAACCTGATCATTTCCTTCTGTCCAGTAAAAAAAACATTTCTCTTTCCATGAAAACGGCTGAAAAACGTCTGGTTTTTTTTTTTTTTTTTTTTTGGGCCCAGAGTCCTGAAAGTACATTTTAACACAGACAGGTGGCGCCAGAGACTGTAAACGATGTCTACTCAGACTACAGACAGTCACTGCTCAAATCCCTCTCATATAACTGTACATCTGTCTGTCTGTCTGTTCCTATATCAGTCTGAGTGACCATCCTGTCTGCAGAGATAAACCCCTGATCCTCTTAACACACACACACACACACACACACACACACACACACACACACACACACACACACACCTCTACAGGACGCGGTGTTGGTCGAGCAGCAGTGCAGTCTTCAGAACTAAAACTTTAGAACTCGGCGTCACGGGTGTAGAAATGATGAGTGTGTGTCAGACACGTGTGGTGCTGAGGAGTGTGTTAGTGTGTGTACTGGTGTGTGTGTTTGATCAGACAGTCTGTAAAAGACACACGATCAACAAGACAGGTGAGTGACCACACCGCTCGCAGTGAATCATGTTAATGACTATCCGAATCATTACAATTACTTTTACAGTATTATTTATTCTGATTCACTTAATCAGATGATTGTCTATACTCCTCTTCTTCTTTCGGTTTTTCCTTTCAGGGGATGATTGTCTAAACAAAATCACTTAATAGTTTAGTATGTTGTTAAAATTTTTGATGAATTTTAATGAATCCTATAGCAAATAACTTCATTTGCCATTTGCCTGACTCGTAGTTTATCTACAGAATTATTTTCAATCATTTTTAATCGTTCAATCATTCTAGAATCCAGAACAATTTAGTAAAAGTTTTAGTTTTACAGTCACAAGCTTCAAAGAGATCATTGGTATATACGCACGTGTGTGTGTGTGTGTGTGTGTGTGTGTGTGTGTTACAGATCGCCTGAGTGCACCTCCAGGTTTGGAGCTTCAGACAGTAAACTGCACCGCATTTAGAATTCAGTGGAAAATCCCACAAAGACACAACACCATTACTGGATATAGGGTACACACACATGTACAGAAGACAAAACTCACAGGATAGGCCTGTGTCAAATAATTATCCACTCTGACACCTATAGAGGTCTTTTTGTATGTGTATGTGTACAGGTATGTGTGTGTGTGTGTGTGTTTTGCAGGTATTCTATGCAGAGATGAGAGACGGTCATCCTTTCAGTCCCACCAGGACTCTAGACATTCCTTTGACTACACAAACTCTCCTCACTGTACACACAAACTTTTACACATATTCATTTTACTGTTTTTTTTTTCATTAACACACTTCACTGTCTTTTTTCCCTCCACACACAGTTTATTCTGTACTAGAACATTGTAACAGTTTATTCTCTAATTATCACAGGGGCAATTTGCTAGACAGCCAAGTTTAGTGAGTAAAAATCATCACATCTCATTTCTCCTAATACAAATCACAGTAAATAAATAAACCTTCTTAAAATATTTCTGTATAAAGCTTGTGTGTGTGTGTGTGTGTTTGTGTGTAGGATGTGGTGATTGGAGGACTGAGTGTGGGAGCTCAGTACAGTGTTAGTGTGGCAGCGTATCATGAAACAGCACAGGGACGTCCCAGCATGCTGAGGGGTATTAGCACCGCCTCCCAGGGTAAACTTCCACTTTCACTGATCACTCAGTCCAGCCCCTTAATTAAAACTTATTTATCACAACTGTTCTCTTTTTGTCTGACTATCTCTCTCTTTCACTCTCATTCTGTTGCTCTTTCTGTTTCTCTCTCTGTCTCTCTCATTCTGTCACTCTTTCTTTTTTTTTTTTTTTTTTTAATTGAAAAATCAAAAATTGTATCACAAATACAAGAATGTATACAGAAATTCTCCATTTTCCTTTTTCAAACAACAAAGAGCAGACACTCCCACCCCGCCACCCAAAACAAAAACAAACCCCCAGACAAAGACACACACACACTCACGCGCGCACGCACAAACACCCCACATCCCCCTGTTAAAACAACTGAAGAAACGGAAAAAAAGAGATGGAGGGACATCTTGTTGCCTTCCAGTGTAGAAGTATACAACGTCTGGCCAACAAAGATGAGAAGGCTAAAACATCTTTGTGTACAGAACTCACTGATACTGACTCATTGGTAATACCAAATATAGCGAGAATGCGTGTAATTTTGGGCACAGAAAAAACATATGACTTAGATGACAGGGGGAAGCATGACATCTGTCACATCTGTCCTCTACCCCAGGATAGATTTTTGCCTGTTTAGATTTGGAAAAATGAATTCTATACAAAACCTTAAACTGAATGAGACTGAGGCGGGCACAGGAAGTGGTAGACCGTATCCTATCTACGGCTTTCTCCCAACGTTCGTCACCTAACTGCAGCCCTAACTCCTCCTCCCAAGCGGTCCTGGTTTTATCTATATTACAGCTTTTGAGAGATAAAATGAAAATGTATATCTGGGAAATCAAGCTACGCTGGTGTGGAGTGAACATGACTAAACTCTCCCAAGGTTGCTTGGGGGGTCTGTCACTCTTTCTGTCTGTCTTATACAGCTTTATCTTTCTGTCTGTATCTCCCTGTTTCTATTTTTCAGATGTGTGTATGCCCCCCTCGCCTCCCACTCAGCCTGTAGTGGTTGCCTTATCGGACACTGAACTGGCATTGTCGTGGCTCCAGGGTGAAAGTCAGGGTAGCTCACCTGTGCTTTATTTCCTGGTTGCATACATCAGGTAATCTATGTGCACGTGTGTTGTCTTTCTTTGTTCAAATGTTGTGTTGTAAAATGACAGAATTTTTACATTCTGTATTTCTGTGACCCTTCCCTCTCTTCAGTCCATTTCCCCTCTGTATAATTTACTGTCAGAATTTTATTCAGCAAAGTAGTAGGGATGCAGAAGAATCCCAGACACACCACAATAAAACCCGTCAATATCCAGCACACGAGCAATCTAAACATGGGGTGGTGCCAACATCCTGTTATTATTTGTTTCTGACTCGAGTTCTGATGATCAGGTGTCATTAGTTCCACACAGTGTTAAAGAACATGTATAGACACAGAGTGTATAGACGTGTGTGTGTGTGTGTGTGTGTGTGTGTGTGTGTGTGTGTGTGTGTGTGTGTGACAGGCCAGAAATGGACTCTGAGTGGACCATCATCCATGAGCCTGTGGAGTCGAATTCAATGGTTTTGAAGGGTCTAATTCCTCAAACGAAGTATCAGTTCATCATCAGATCTGTAAACCAGCATGGTGTCAGTTACCCCAGTCCAGTCAACCCCCCCACCCGCACCCTTGGTAAGTTATGACCACCACACCACTGACCAGTCACTCAAAAAACAATGACCAATCTCTCTCACACACACCACTGTCTGATCACACACTGTCGAAAGCATTATGAGAGAAATTAGAAGTGCAGCAATAAAGTGAGTGTCCATACTAAGCTAAAAACAAAAAGACAGCAGCAACACTTGGCGCACATCGCAGTTCATTCAGGTGAACAGCAACCACAGGACTACATCACCTGCATGTGACAGTGATGCCTCCCTTTGACTTCTGTGCTTGGTTTGAGGTCCAGTATGACGTGGAAGGAGTGCTTTGTCTAATCATGCTTTATGTGAGTAGAACTCCACACAGAGTTAACTCATGGAAGTTTGCCAAACCTGATAAAAATCCTGGCAGCATGCTCAGGAACTGTGCAGAACAGGTAGTGGATCTTCAGTGACATCTTCAACATTTCCATTCTGTTATTCCTACATGCCTAAAGTCCACCAACATTGTCTTCATGCTGAAGAAGTCTTCTGTGTTCTGGTTCAGTGACTATAGTTCTGTCACACTCACAGCCATCGTTATGAAGTGCTTCGAGAGGCTCATTATGAGACACATCAAGACCCTGCTGCCACCTTCACTGGACCTGCTGCAGTTTGTGTATCGTTCCAACAGCTTCATAAACGATGCCATTGTCTCCAATGGCACCTGGCCCCCACACACTTGGACAGTACTGACACATATGAATGCTGTTCATTCATTACAGCATGCAACAATGGTTGTGGAATTCTCCTCTGAACATTGATGGACCAGAGATCATCAAGAGCACCAAATTCCTTGGTGTTCACCTTGTAAAGAACTTCACCTGGTCACTTAAACTGAAACCAAGTTCTACAGAGGGACCATCGAGAGCATTCTGAGCAGGTGCATCACTGTCTGGTTTGGGAATTGCACCATTTTGCATTGCAAGACCATGCAGCTGATAGTGAGGACAGCTGAGAGGTTCATCAGAGTCTCTCTTCCCTCTATCACTGACATATACACCACACACTGCATCTACAAACAGCATTGTGGACAACCCCGCACACCCCTCACACACAATCTTCACCCCACCCCTGTACCTCCTGCGATCTGGGAAAAGGTACTGAAGAATTCGGGCCTCTTAACCAGACTGTGAACTAAACTGTACACACTCACACATACACATACACACAATTTTATGTATCTGTCCTGTATTGTGTTGGCTGTCTGCACTAGGGTGTACACTATACACATTATGTGTCTAGGACAACTTACTCTTTAGTTCTATAGTTTCGTTTGTTTCACTGTGTACTGTGTCAGCTGTAGATGGCTGAGATACTGAATTATCATCAGATTGAACAAATACACACACATACAGTGAGGAAGCTGAAATTGGGTTAAGACCCCCTCAGTAATTAGACAACAGATCAAGACCCCAAAGTGCACACACACACACTCACTCACGCACACAAACAAATCCCTTCAGATTAAGAGGGTAACACTGTGTTCAGTGGAATTACACTGGGCTGAGCAGATGTCTAAGTCAGGTGTGATATACCAGTGATACAGTGATAATAATAACATTTACAGTCTAATATTCGACTTCAGACAGCTGAGTGGACAGACATCACAACACTGTTCACTACTGTTAGAGGTGCTGTTATAGAAAAATACTTAACATCACCTCATCAATCACAATCTACAATTTAACATTCAAAAAAATGTTTGTGTGTGTGTGTGTAGCAGGTCCAGGTGAAGTGGGCAGTGGTGATCAGGATCTCTACACTGATGATGTGGGGTTTGGTGTGGACTCAGATGATGATATCTTTATAGATGAGGTACGTGTGCTGAGACTTTTATTAATCAGACTTACTGTTTACGTACTTTTTTGCAATAAAATTTGATTTAATTTAATCAGAGTGCTGGTGCTAGCACTGAATCACAGACTATAAGTACTGATAATCTACCTTTTATTCTCACTGTTTCCTCAAACATTGACAATTTTTGAAGCTGATAGAAGAACCTATGAAGAACCTACACTTTCAACTGCGATCACCAAGCAGTGCTTCTGCTTACGGAGATGTCATTAAAACAAAGACCTTTCACAACATACCTGTCTTAAAAAACACACCAGAAAACACAACTGTCATACAAAGCACACCTAAAAATTCACTTGTCAGAAAAAACACACCTGAAAACACATCTGAACTTCAGAACAATGACATGTCAATCAATATAGTCTGGACATTAAACACCACTACTGCTGCACCTAGCACAATCCTCACAGCGCCTCCCACTACCAGCCCCATGATCACACCCTGGAAAGGAGTGGAGCCTCGTGTGTATGATGTGTCATGTGATGAGACAATCTGCCCCCCCAACAGTTTCTGCAGTAACAACTACGACAGCGGTGGATCACGATGTCACTGCAACCTCGGTCTCCATGGAGACCACTGCTCCGAAGGTGACATGTTAGCATGCTAATATTTTATAACAATTGTTCTTTTATCAGTGTATCATCCAGGGGATCCTGATATTATTATTATTATTATTATTATTATTATTATTATTATTGTTATTATTTCAGTTACTGTGTGTATTCTGTATCTGTACCAGTTAGTTCTGTTTTATAGTTACACTACTATCTATAGGAAAAAAGTGTACATGTTTCATTGGATGATGTGAAAAGAGAAACAGCACACTGCTTTTACACTGAGCCCAGGATACACACCTGTGTGTGTGTGTGTGGGTGTGTGGGTGTGTGTGTGTCTGTGTGTATTTTGGTGCGACACTAACATGTATTTCATGTAGGTGTGTCAATCCGGTTTCCAAGGTTTTATGGATTTTCTCACATGACATTTGAACCCCTAAAGAACTCGTACCAGAGCTTCCACATCACTCTGGAGTTCAAGGTCAAACCTTCTGTCTCTGTCTCTGTCTCTGTCTCTCTGTGTTTTTTAGTATGTTATCTACAAGATTGTTAGCATACAATATTGCCAAAGCATAGAAAGGAAAGGAGAATTAAAATAAATCGAATTGATAAGCGGGTTAATAGAGCTGCAGCAGTGATGCTGATATAGACCATCAATCAAAATGGTTGTCTCTGTTGTAAGGCGATTCTAATGGGGGATATAGAACAGCTACTTTCTCTCTCTCTCTCTCTCTCTCTCTCTCTCTCTCTCTCTCCCTCTCTCTCTCTCTCTCTCTCTCTCTCTCTCCCTCTCTCTCTCTCTCTTACATAGCACATACAATAATTCATTTGGAATGTCCACAACTAAAATTATGTTTTACTAAAAGAACTGTGTTTGTGTGTGCCAGGCGGACTCTGAGGATGGTCTGCTCTTGTACTGTGGAGAGAATGAACTTGGTCGAGGAGATTTCATGTCTCTTTCTCTGGTGCGCAGGAAACTTAATTACAGGTCACTTTCTCTACAGATTATCTCCACTTCCTGTCATCCACTGATAACTTAACACCTCCTCTAACACACATACACCTCCACTAACACACCAACACCTCCTCTAACACACATACACCTCTACTAACACACCAACACCTCCTCTAACATTCCAATACATCCATTAACACACCAACACCTTTACTAACACACACCAACACCTCCTCTAACACTCCAACACATCCATTAACACACCAACACCTTCACTAACACACACCAACACCTCTACTAACACACCAACACCTCCTCTAACACTCCAACACCTCCATTAACACACCAAAACCCCCAATAACACACCAACACTTGTTAATACATTTGTGTGTTCAGGTTTAACTGTGGCACAGGGGCAGGGAAGATCATCAGTGACAGCTCTGTTGTGATTGGTCAGTGGCACACAGTCACTCTTTTCCGAGACGGAGTTAATGGCTGGCTACGACTCGACAATGACACCCCTGTGTTTGGACACTCACTGGTAACTACACACACACACACACACACACACACACACACACACAGCACTTAAATTCAATTTTACAGTTTTTTTGGATTGCTTACACACTAAAATTAAAAGTAGTACACTATAAGCAAAACCTTACACTCAAGAGGCAAAACATCAGCCCATATTTGCACAACTATAAGCACATTGTCAACCTCACACTTGTTGCAAAACTCTACACACAGTGATTTGCAAAATACTAAACACACTTAACATACATCACACAAAAGTCTATCATGAAGTCACTTCCTTGCAATACCAAAGCACTGACTGTCAAATTACTGCACCGTCCAACCAATCGGTTCAACACAGTCATCAGGTGTGCAAACACCTGTTTGCTTAATTGTAGACACACCAATCAGGTGTATAAGCACTATAAAAAGCAGCAGGTGAGTTCATCGGTCTTCAAGCACAATAGAAAGAGTCAGAGAAAGAGTAAGACGAGGAGGAGAATGAGGAGAACGAGGAGAACGAGGAGGAGGACAAGGAGGAGGAGGAAGGGGAGGAAGAGGAATCAACAGAGGAGGAATCAAAAGAGCAAGAGGAAAAGATGGAGGCCATGCTGGAGGTAGAGGTAGAGGTAGAGGTAGAGGAAGAGGAAGAGGAAGACAAGAAGGTGCTAAAAGAGGACCGAATCTGGCAAATGAGATCCGCGCAACACTGGTTGACCACGTTGTCAACCACAGCCGTGACGCTGAGGGAGGCTGGACTGCGAGTACAGCCAAATCTAAGCCGATACACAGTGGCAAGTGTGATAAGAACATTTCAACTGGAAAATAGGTATAGTAAAAATATCATCATATCAAAAACATCTGCACGGTTTCAGTAACTGCTCACAGTACTGTATTCTATGCACTATCAGCACTTCTGTTACCTTTTCCTGTGAAATTACTGTACTATTGTATACTGTTTTTTTTTTTCCTATATGGGATTGAGGGTCAGGAACGACAAGAGGGAAGGCCTCCTATGTTCACTGAACAGCAAGAGAGGGAGATAGTAAACATGGTTTTGGCCAAGAATGCTATAACACTCAATCAGCTCCAAGCTAACATTGTCAATAACCACGCCAGTTTTAACGATATCCATCAGGTCTCAACATCAACACTGGCACGCATCCTACAAGATAAACCTATTCAAGTGAAGCAAATTTATCGAGTGCCTTTCGAGCGCAATTCCGAAAGGGTGAAACGACTGCGGCATGATTATGCAGACGTATGCATTCACTTTAGCAGTGTGTTCTTGCATACTGTCTCATCTTTTACTATACTGTAATATGTATACTAGATCTACACTGAACTACACAATTTTGCATGACACTGTTCTTCAGAGAGTTTTACGAATGGATGGAGAGGAGATCCAGCAAGAGTTCATTTACGTAGATGAGGCTGGGTTCAACCGGACGAGAACACGAAGGAGGGGAAGAAACATCATTGGCCACAGGGCTATAGTCAATGTCCCAGGGCAACGTGGGGGTAATATAACACTCTGTGCAGCCATTACACAGAATGGGGTCCTCCACTGCCATGCACATATGGGCCCTTACAACACAGCACTCATAATTACATTCTTGGACCAATTGCACAACATAACAGCAGCAAATCAAATCGATCATATGCAATACATTGTTGTCTGGGACAATGTGTCTTTCACCGATCTGCTCTGGTTCAGAACTGGTTTCAACAACATCCACATTTCACTGTCCTATATCTTCCACCATACTCTCCATTCCTCAACCCTATAGAAGAGTTTTTCTCGGCATGGCGGTGGAAGGTATATGATCTCTGTTTCCATGCTGAGGTACCCCTCATCCAAGCCATGGAGGAGGCCTGTGACCAGATGGAGGTAGCAGCAATGCAAGGATGGATTCGTCATTCAAGACGTTTCTTTCCAAGGTGTCTTGCTAATGACACCGTTGCCGGCGATGTTGATGAAATTCTCTGGCCAGATCCAGCTAGGCGAAGAGACGATGTCTAGTTTTTGTTTTTTTTTTACAGTAAACTTACAGTACAATACGTAAAGTGACATTTTGTTACAGTATTATGAATCTCCATGTCAACATTTTGGGCGTGTTGACAAATAAATTAGTTTCTTCAGTCTACAACATTGGTCTTGTGTAGTGTTTGGTGAATTTACATTATATTTGTACTTTATTGATGGTAGCCTACTCTAATCATAGGGAAGTAGAAGTGCTAAAAGCGTTTTAGGTTTATCACAGCAGAGTGTAAGTCGTGCAAACAGAGTATAGTAATGTGAAACGTGTGTGTTTCATATGGTAACAAAGTGTGGTTTTTAAACAGAAGTGTATAGTTTTAACAAGAGTGTTTAATTATGCAAGGGATCTGTAGTGTTTTGATAATTGTGTGTGTGGTTGTGCTAATTGTGTGTAGTGTTTTGAAAACACGGGCCCTGTTTTGAAAGTCGTGCTTAAGCAATCCAAAAAAACTGTATTGAACATAGTCAAGCAACTTTACAGAAATATAAAAGTTCTGAATAAAAATTATAAAGTTTATGTGTGTGTATGTATGTGTATGTGTGTGTGTGTGTGTGTGTGTGTGTGTTACAGGGTCACTACACCAAAATAACGTTCCGTACTTCTCTGTTTGTGGGCGGGGCTCCTAGTGTTTACTGGCTTGTGAAGACAGTGGGAACAAATCAGGGCTTTCGAGGATGTGTTCAGAGCCTGTCAATCAATGGCAGAGACACTGATCTGAGGCCTTGGCCTCAGGGATATGCCCTCAGTGGAGCAGACATTGGTGAGATGCACACACCCAAACACACACAATGTTAGGCAGTGTAGCAGCATGTGGAAGTAAGTGTATGTGTGTGTTACAGGTGAGTGCAGTACCCGTGTGTGTGACGAGGTGGTGTGTGAGCACAATGGAGTGTGTTTCCCGACTCGTGCAGACAACTACACCTGCCTCTGTCCTCTGGGATACAGAGGAGTTCACTGTGAGGAGAGTGAGTCTTTTACACACACACACCCACCCACACACACACACACACACACACACACACACTCACACACAAGCACACACACACACGCACACACACACACACACACACACACTGACCCACATCCTCTGTGTGACAGGCTTCGTGCTGTCTCTGCCTCGCTTCAGTGAGAGTGTGCAGTCATATGCCAGTGCCCCTTGGCCTCAGCACCCACAGGCATATCTTTCCTTCATGGAGTTCCACATTACCTTCAAACCTACCAGTCAGGATGGGACTCTGCTCTACAGTCATGACGAGTACAGTCGTGACTTCCTGTCCATTGTTCTGGTGGGTGGTTTTCTGGAGTTCCATTTCGACTGTGGCTCTGGAGCTGCGAACATCAGGTCAGTGTGTCTGCTGTTTCTCTAACATGAACACCTCCATGTTTTTGAACTCACATATAGCTGTAATGTGAAGCACACATTAAATCTTCACTGGATTATCTCCATGCTCAATATGACACTTTATCTGTGATTTTGTGTCTGAGTCCATCATGTTGTCATTTTTTACGACATTGGCAATCTTTAAAATGTAGAACAATTAAATATAGACATTTAAAGGACTTTATATGTCAGAGAATTAACACTTCTGAATGATCAAGTGTAGACACACCCCATAGAACACACACCTATCATTATGATCCCATGAATCAAAGCATTCTCCGACTGCATTACTGAACATACACAGACACATCCTGAACACTCCACCTTTCAATACTTAATATAATAGACTTTACTGCTCAGGTGTTGCAGTCACTCCATTACCTGTGTAGAGAAGGAGGAGACAGAGGTATAAAACCCAAACTAAAGACACACACCACCTCACTAAGTGTGTGTGTGTGTGTGTTTCAGGAGTGAGCAGTCTGTCAGTTTGAACATGTGGCATGATTTAAGAGTGTCTCGTACTGCTAAAAGTGGTATGCTGCAGGTGGACAATCAGCGCCCAGTAGAGGGCAGTGCTGAGGTAAGCTGTAATCACTGTGTGTGTGTGTGTGTGTGTGTGTGTGTGTGTGTGTGTGTGTACATTATGACTGTATTACTCATTGCATACTGATCATGTGTAATAAATAATATTCAGGAATTTTTATGATTTTTATGATTATAAGATGTTTTGCTGTAAACATTTAAAATAAGATTTTTCTGAATGTTATTGCATCAAGCTTTGAGATGTCTTAGAATTATTAATTAGTTTGTGTATGTGTGTGTAGGGAGCATTTACTCAGATTAAATGCAGTTCCCCTCTCTATATCGGTGGGGTTCCTGATTACGACTCCACAAAAACAGGTGCTGGAGTAATCAGACCATTCAGTGGAGACATTCAGAGGGTATATACACACACACACACACACACACACACACACACATACATACACATGCATGCACAAACACATGCACACACACATACATATGCACACATACATACATACATACATACATGCATACATACATACATACATACACACACTTTTTATGACTCCACACCTTTTATTTTATCAATCATTTGGTCATTATTTCAGCTTTTTTTTTTATTAGGTCAGATTTTCAGTGTCAGAATTTCCCGTTCCTCCTAACAGCACTGCTGTAACTGTCAGGTTTGTGGGTCCAGAAACACCTTTTTCAATATAGAGATCTGTGGGATCCAGTCTGTGGTGTTTAGCTCAGGGCTTTGGGCTGATTACTTCAATACTTTCACTTTGATGTCTTTATGGCATTTTCTTACAACATTGGGGTGTATCTCTAATGAGTCAGAGGATAGATACCAAGTCACTGAATATTAATAGAGTGGTTATGCTACATGCACGGGGCAGAAAAAGCAATGTATCAGTGTCTGCATCCAGATTTCTGAGAAGGCAGGTTGAAAACCTTTTGAGTGACTTGGCAGTGCCTTCACTATCTTTTTGTATCCTGTTCCTTGTTTGTGAAGAGCAAGGAACTCTTAACATTTTGGATCGTTCTTTGGCCAAATTTTTAACATGCAGTCAAACATGACACTTGACAAATCCTGAGTCAGTTCAGGTATTTCATGTGTTCTAGCTCAAACACACCTGTGCCACTAATGAATCCAATGAGCCTGATTTGCAGTGGGTGATGAAAAATTTTGATTGAAATGTAAACTAGAATTCATGTTTTCTTGCTTGTTTATAAAAATGTTTCTGTGTGCTATATTATCCCCAGCACAGTTTTAGAATTTTGGTTCCTTCAGTCTGTGTCTAGGTGGACCAGCACTGATGTATTCATTCAGATGTCAAAGCCCTTTGTACGTCACTAGGGATAAGGGCCTCTGTAAAAGCTTTTTGTTGGTGTTGGTGTTAAAATTCAGTCAGTAGTTTCACGATGGTGTGGCTGTGTGAGGTGTATGTCAAAAGTCCAGTTTTATTGCTGTAATTCTACTTCAGTACAGATCAGATTCCAAACCACTCGATTTCATGTAGGTCACACATCCTTCCTGCATGTAGATCACACTGAATGACCGTGAGGTTGCTGTGGTGACGGGTCATGTGGTGGGCGTTAATGTTATGAACACGCCCCACCCATGTGTGGAGAACCCATGTGCTAATGGAGGAACCTGCAGAGCCAAACGAGATGAGTACGAGTGTGACTGTACACTGGGGTATGATGGAAAACACTGTCAGAAAGGTATACACACACACACACACACACATTATTAAAAGTCAGTAAGCCAATATGACCAGTCAGGTTACTCACAATTACATCATTCATTCATTCATTCATCTTCTACCGCTTATCCGAACTACCTCGGGTCACGGGGAGCCTGTGCCTATCTCAGGCGTCATTGGGCATCAAGGCAGGATACACCCTGGACGGAGTGCCAACCCATCGCAGGGCACACACACACTCTCATTCACTCACGCAATCACACACTACGGACAATTTTCCAGAGATGCCAATCAACCTACCATGCATGTCTTTGGACCGGGGGAGGAAACCGGAGTACCCGGAGGAAACCCCCGAGGCACGGGGTGAACATGCAAACTCCACACACACAAGGTGGAGGCGGGAATCGAACCCCGACCCTGGAGGTGTGAGGCAAACGTGCTAACCACTAAGCCACCGTGCCCCTACAATTACATCAGATTAAATTAAATTAAAAAAACTAGGTGGTAGGGTTGAGGGGGCTTTAACAAGCGGCCATTCTGTTGTGGACCTGTGAGTGTGGACCTGTGAGGCGTTGCTGTATGGGGAAGGATACCTGGCTGTGCGATGGTCATGGTGCTCCCGGAATCCAGCAGGGCAGTGATTGGCTTGCCATGACTTTAATTAAGGTGCCCAAGGGGGAGCATATGCGTGGAGTCCTCTGCCCCCTATCCAGGGTTTCTTGGCTCAGTTTGTTGACTCTATGGGTCCCAAGGCAGGGCGGTGCTCTGGTCTCCACCTCTTTCTCCACGCTTTCTCCAACTTGGCCACAGCACAGTCCAGGGTGTGGAGCAGGGCTTGGGGGCTTGTGGCACTTTTAAGGCCTATGGCTTTCTGCTCCTCAGTGTGATCAAACTTTGATCAGGGATTGAGTATTTCCAAAGATGGAGCTTACTTGCTGCATTTAGGGGAGATAGGCTGCAGAATCTCAGCCCATACTTGGTCATAATTGAGGGCCTCCTCAGTGAGCTGAGCCTCCTCTGTAACCAGTGGAGCAAGAAAGTCAGCCCACTCCTCACATTGTCAATCTGGCATTTCTGGTAAGACAGAGGAAAAGAAGTCAACTGTGGTTAGGCTTCTGCGTACTCTTAAAACCACACTGTCAAAAGATACTGTTACTAATCTGAAACAATGTTTTGTGGGAATAGTAATCCTTCAGGAAACTCATTTACACACTGTGGATCATTTAAACTCAGAGGATAGGACAGGTCAGGCTTACCACCCCAAATTTAATCCCAAATCTAAGAGGAATGACTACCATTATTAATTCATTAATAAAAATGACCAATTTTCTGTGTTGAGGTTGTTATATAGTAGTAATGGGTTGATTATATTATACTCCTCTTATCATAGCTAATGTTTATGCTCTAATTTTGGATAATAGTCCTTTTTTTAACAAATTTTCTGATACTTAACAAAGTATGGATACACATCCTGATATTTTTGTAAGAGATACAAACTGTCATGTTTAGATACTTTAGATCCTTTCGATGGGGGCACGGTGGCTTAGTGGTTAGCACGTTCGCCTCACACATCCAGGGTTGGGGGTTCGATTCCTGCCTCTGCCTTGTGTGTGTGGAGTTTGCATGTTCTCCCTGTGCGTCGGGGGATTTCCTCCGGTTTCCTCCCCAGTCCAAAGACATGCATGGTAGGTTGATTGGCATCTCTGGAAAATTGTCAGTAGTGTGTGATTGTGTGAGTGAATGAGAGTGTGTGTGCCCTGCGATGGGTTGGCACTCCGTCCAGGGTGTATCCTGCCTTGATTCCCGATGACGCCTGAGATAGGCACAGGCTCCCCGTGACCCGAGGTAGTTCGGATAAGCGGTAGAAAATGAGTGAGTGAGATCCATTCGATCACAGCTCGCTCAAAACAGTGTCACTATTGAAATCCTACATCAAATTTTTCCTTCTTTTCACCAGTCTATAAATATTATTCCTGGACAGACTATTTTTTCTGGACAAGAAACTTTTAGTGACTGTGAGTATTAAGCGATGGTTATTTCAGACCACATCTTGAACCGATATCCAGCTACTCTTTCAACCTGAGGGTAAAACATTGCCTTAAGTTTTGGACACAGTTTAGACAATCATTTTCACTTGAATTTTCAGTTCAAGCCCTGATTGTTAATGACAACATGTTTAGCTATCCCTCTATCAATGATCAGTGCTGTAATACCTGGATGAGAAGTGGGATTGGTTTATTTAAATACCACTATACTGTGGGTAACTATGTCCTATGAACAAAAGTACAAAATGTAATATACTGCGCTCCTATTTTAATAAATATTTGCAGCTTCTGAAATTATTATCTTTAAAGTCAGCCCACTTTCCTTTTTTACTACCCAAAGCTTTATTAGATTCAATAATAGGAATTGACTCACTCTAAGCAGTAATAGTCAATTCAATTCAATTTATTTGTATATCAAATAAACAAATCAACAAATCAACAAATCTAATACATTTCTGTTTTGTGCTTTTAATGTGCAGAGTGTGGAAACTACTGCTTTAACTGTGAGTACACACACACACACACACACACACACACACACACACACACACAAGGAGTGCCTGAGAACCATTTTTTCAGGTATCAGAAATGCTTTCTTTCTTGGTCTGTGTATCTGTGTATCTGTCTGTCTGTCTGTCTGTCTGTCTGCCTCTTTCTGTCTGTCAGCGGTGACTGAAGCAATTGAAATTCCTCAGTTTATGGGACGCAGTTATCTGACATATGACAGTCAAGAGATTCTTCAAAGGTATGCGTGTGTCAATGTAGTGTGTGTTATATAGTGGATTTATAAATTTGTCATTTGTCATAAATTTTAAAGTTGCAGTTGACTGGTGTGTGTGTCTGTAGGCTATCTGGTTCTAGGACGAGTGTGTTCTTGCGCTTTAAGAGCTTCTCTAAGGATGGACTGTTACTGTGGATGGGAGAGAACCTGAGCCAAACTCACACTGACTATCTGTCTATAGGCCTGCAGGACGGAGCACTCATCTTCAGGTACACACACACACACACACACACACACACACACACACACACCACACACACGCACATACACACACAAACACAAATGGATGACAGTGATGTTCTATGCAGTTATGACCTGGGCAGTGGGGCTGTGTTTGTTGTGGTTAACGGAACCTTCAGTGATGGAAAATGGCACAGAGTGAAAGCAGTCAGGTCAGAAACACCTCCTACGTCCTGTTACTCTTTCTACAACTTCCTGTTTTGTGTTTTACCATCTGCTTTCTGTATCTGACCATCATCAGGGAAGGGCAGAGTGGGAAGCTGACTGTGGATGATTATGGATCCGAGCTGGGACGATCACCTGGCAAAATGAGACAGCTCAACCTGAATGGAGAACTTTATATAGGTACTACAAATACACACACACACACACACACACACACAGTGATTGTAGTGATTAATAGGATGATGGTGATGATTTTTCCACAGGTGGGATGAAGGAGATTGCTCTTCACAGCACTCGTCAGTACCTGGCAGGTTTAGTTGGCTGTGTTTCACACTTCACTCTGTCCAGTGACTATCATGTGTCTCTGGTTGAGGACGCGGCCAATGGCAAGAACATTAACACCTGCAGCAACTAACTTTGAACACCTGAGGGAGATTCTCCTTCTGCTCCTGAACTCACAGCATGGCTGTCTAACACTGATTAGGATTCTGATGAAGCTTATAGAAGGTTAGAGAAATAGTAGAAGCACCAGGATGAAGCTGTTTGTGGATAGTTGGTGGAGATGCAGTTCAGCCTTGTGATGTGTAAAGTGTGTTAATGTTTCTGGTTGCATTTCTTTCTCTCTCTCTCTGCATGAGTTTCTGATGTCTTTATTTCCGTTTATAGAATTTATCTATTGTACAGTTTTTATTTTCATGCCTTTGTGTTTAAACACATCTCACTCTTGCCATCTAATATGTGACTTATACCCTGTGTTAAGACTTTGTTTTTTTCCACATTCGGACTCTCTCTTACTCTCTGTATTATTTTCTTTCACTTTTTCTTTTCCCTTTTTCCATTTGAGTGCTGTATTGGGGCATCATTTATGATGAATCTATAGTAGGCATATTACATATGATAAAAATATCAACACCTTTTACTGCTTAATTCATTTTATAAAAATATAATATCAATATATCTTTAATAGGTATGTTGTGTTATCTCTCTTAATACCAGTAAGAAATTGCTAGAGCAGTTTAGTGTTAGGTTAGTAGAGGTGGGGCTTAGTGTGGGGCTTAGTGTGGCTTCAATTAAAGAGATAATAAAAATGGGTTTTAAATTGCTCAAAAAAATAAAAAACTGTAACTGCTTCACTGCTGACTTCACCTGTTTAATTAGTGTCTATATATTACACTGAAAAAAATATAAATGCAACACTTTTGTCTTTGGCCACATTTTTCATGAGCTGAACTCTAAGAAAAAGTTTTGGTCTAAAAGTTTTGGTGGTCCAAAAACCAGTCAGTATCTGGTGTGACCACCATTTGCCTCACGTAGTGCAACACATCTCCTTGTGGAGACACTGCTGTTGGGTCACATACATTTGCTGGTGGTTGTGGGCTATGCTTCCAGAGGCACTTGCACTGAAGAAAGTCACAAATATTCTGTGATTCATTTCTTCTCCTGCTTAATTCCTGCTTCATGTCCTGGCTGAAGAGACCTGTGTGGACTTCTCTAACTGAAACAACTCTACACAAACTAACAGTTGTGGTGTTCTAATCAGATTTTTAACCCCTGCTGGGATTGATGGCTGAGAATCACAATGAAGCTTAGGGTTAAGCAGAGGAAATTCTGCATTCCTCAATATCCTCTCAGTGGCTTGTGAGAGAATGAACTAAACCCACTGTGGATAGAGAGACATTCTACTGAGGACCGCAGGGAGAGATGCCAGTGAGAGCACTTGTGGCCCAGGTTAAGTTTTGAAAAATGTCCACTTTTTCATCGCTTTTCTACAAAGCAACAGGAGACAGGAAACAAGCGAGTAGGTAGCAGTTAATGTACTGCTTGTGAATGTTGACTCAGGGACAAGGACAGATTGTGAACTTCACAACAAAGGAAGGCTCTCAGGCACATTAATTCATGACTCCTGCTGAAAGACAGCACAGTGATACAGAGCGTAATGCTCCTGCCTCACTGTTCCAGGGTTTAGGATTTGGATTTGAGCTTATGTTACTGTCTGTATGGAGTTTCACATGTTCTTCTTGTTATCGTGTGGGTGTCATCCTGCTTTCTCTGGTTATGGTCTGAAAACTCCCCCTGCCTATAAACACTAGTTAGTGTGTTCATGTGACAGACTGACATCCCATGCAGGTTGTACATTCTGCACTCTAAAAACTCATGGGGTGTGTTTTTCTAGGAAATTAATCTACACAGGGTTATGTGCTGCATCCTGTGGTGATACAGAGTGACTGACACACCACAGAGTTCAGTATCCTCCTATAACAGCATCTCCAAGCATTTTATTCATCTTAGGTGACTGCAGATGTTAAATGTGTACAACATATGTAAGAATGATAGTAAGGTAAATAGTTGTTCATGAAAAAAATTATTCTCTCTCTCCAAGAGAAAAGAGAAATAAGAGAAAAATCTCAACTTGTCATGTCAATGAGAACCCACATAGAAGTGTAAGCTTCTCTGTCCGGAAGATGTGGAGAACTCCAGCATTACCTCTGACCAGTACACAGAGCTCACACTGGAAACTCCTTCACCACATCACACACACACACACACACACACACACACACACACACACACACACACACACACAATTGTGTCAACTCTGTTTTGCATCCTGTTTTACCACATTCCGCTTCCTTAAATATCAGTGTGTAAGCCTAACCCTAACATACACACACACACACTCACACACCCCTCCCATCTTGCTGTGTGATGTAAGTATATTAAAGCCCCTCTGTGTTCCTCAGCTGTCTTGTGGAGGATCAGCTCACAGAAACACACACATACACACACACACTTTCTTCAGGTAAAACACCCTTCAGTGCTTTACTGCTGTATTCTGTCCTTTACACTGCTGCAGTTTTGTCACTTTGCATGTGTGTATTTGTCTTTATGTTTGTTTGTGTGTTTTCAGCAGCAGTATGTCTGATCTCTACACAGTGGAGTTAATCGCTCCTGGTCCATGGGGTTTCAGACTACAGGGTGGAAAAGACTTCAGTATGCCACTCACCATCTCACGAGTGAGACACACAATTTTTTGGTTGTCCTCATTTTTCTTCCTCTTACTGTCTCTGTCTCTCTGTTTGTCCCTCTCTTTCTCTCTCTATCTCTCTCTCTCTCTCTCTCTCTCTCTCTCTCTCTCTCTCTCTCTCTCTTACTCTCTGCTCTCTGTAAATGTATCAGTTACAGGATTATACACACACTCTGACATAACACACTCTTCTGGTCCCCTCTGGTATGATTGTAATTCTCATGATGCCATTTTGCCAAGGGCCGATGAAAAGAGCTCCCTGATTGATTTTCCTGCTGTGTGTGTGTTTGTGTGTGTGTGTATAGCTGACAGACAATGGTAAGGCAAGTAAAGCAGGTGTTGCTATTGGTGATGCTGTCATCTCCATAGGGGACCTGAAAACAGAGGAACTGAATCATCTGGAGGCTCAAAGCAAGATCAAAGAATGTAAAGGCAACCTGAAACTCACATTACAGAGGTACACACACATACACTCACATACACACACATCCTAGAAACAATTTGCTGTACATTATTCCCCACCCAACACTTCAGGGTTTGTGGTTATTAATCAATAATGAGGTTGATCAACAATGAGCGCTGACACTGAAGACTCCTTCACCACATCATAGACACACACACATTTCTCCTCACAGAAAACTTTACTATGTCAATATTTATAGACAGATTTTAATTAATTTATGTGGACTGTGTGCTGGACATGTTTCTGTGAATAAGCTGCTACTATAGAAATTATAACCTGTTCGAATGAGAGCATTACAAATGACTTGTGAGCTGCTTTACGGTCAGAGAAAATTAATCAACATATTTTAACCAATCACAATCCAGAACTCAGCAGCATTACGTTAATTAATATACAAAACATACTAAGCCTTGGGAAGCTGTGATAAGGATTGGTAAGATGTGTTCTTCTTCTTTCTTCTCCTTCATCTCTCCCAAAATGTCTACACTCATGTTTTTTATGTTGAATATTTAAATTATAATCACCTAGCAACACCATAAAAACCAACTATATTGGAAATATTTTGTAGGTGTGATCAGATGAAGGAGTGCTTAAGGGAACGTGTGGTTAAATGCAGGTGTGATCAGGTGGAAGATCCAGTGTGGTGGAGATGAAGCTCCTCCCTGGATTCTGTTGATTTGATATTTAATAATGATAAGTAAATAAACCTGACAGATTAATTGCAATCTTTTATTATTAGAACAAATTTCTCACTCTCAGCAGCATTTGAACTGTGTGTGTGTGTTTGTGTGTGTGTGTGTGTGTGTGTGTGTGTGTGTGTGTGTGTGTGTGTGTGTGTGTGTGTGTGTTGCAGTATCTGTTACTGAGTCTCTGACATGTGATGTATGAAATGAAGACCCCTCTGTATCACTACTCAGGTCCTCATTAGTCTCAGTACTGATGGTTCTGAGTTCTGACTGTGTTCATGATGTTTTGTGTGTTTTCAGAGCAGCCAGTGTTCCCAAACCTGCTTCAGTACAGAAGGTATGATAACAGATTAATGTGTACAGTACATGTATTTATATCTTGGATATTTGGAGACCAAATGTTCCTATAAAGTGCAATATTTGACAGTTTAGACCTTTTGGGGACATTTGGCTGGTCATCACAAGAAAACCTTAACTTTTATTTAAAAATGTTTACATTCTAAAAATGTTCCTTTTGGTTACACTAGTTAAAGTCAGGTTTCACTTACTGTAACATAAATTAGCTGCATTAATAATTTTGTGAAAAGAAGGTCCTCACAAGAATAGTAGAACAGAGTTTGTGTGATGTAAGTTATATTTAGAACAGGGTAAATCTATCTGTGTGGTGTTTTGTGTGTGTGTGTGTGTGTGAGAGAGAGAGAGAGAGAGAGAGAGAGAGAGAGAGAGAGAGATTAAGCAGTAGTTCTTCAGAGGCACATTACTGGTCAAGGAAAGCAGGTCTCTGATTACACACATAAGTACACACATTGGTTTTACTATCTTACTGGTGACCTTTTATTGATTTACATACATAAAGACTTACATAAAGTAGCATATGATAATGATAATGATGATCTTTATTGTTTGTTTATCTTCTTTCTTCTCCACAGACAACTACAGTAACATCAAAGTTAGTATGATGTGTGTGTTTGTGTTAGTATATGTTAGTAATACTGCTTTCAGTGTTCACAAGATTTTTGCACTAGATCAGTGCTCATAAGTCATGTGTAGGGAAACAGTGATGATTCTTTGATGTTCAAGAATGTTTCAATCACAGTGTCACCTGTATTTCAGCACATTCTGTGTGTTTGTGTGTGTTTGTGTGTGTAAGAGAAAGAGATCAAGAGAGAGAGACTTACTTGTATGTTTGTGTGGATAGGGTGATCCGTAAGCCAATAATTCAGACAGATATCGGGTTCTATCATGAGGCATCTCACGCTGATGCAAGCAGGAAACGCATCATGGAGGACACAGAGGACTGGAGACCCAGAACAGGGACGTCCCAGTCACGCTCATTCCACATCCTCGCACAGATCACTGGCACTGAGGGTGAGTGCGTATGTGTGTATGTGTGTGAGTGTGTGTGTGTTGGGAGGATTTCCTTGTGAAGAAATGAGGTTGTTGTAGATGTGTTTTTGGAAGGAGATGGGTTTAAATGTGAGTGTTTCTAAATTGGGTGTGTTTCTCTGCAGCCCTGCCAGAGGACATGGACTTCAAAAAGAATACAGTAAAGTAAGTGTTAAGAGCCTCATTCCTACATGCTTTTTTGTTATTTCTTGTTTGGTTGTATGTCCTTTCTTATTTCTCGCTTCTCTATTCTCGTATTTCGCTATTCGCTATTCACACCCTCTCTCTCTTTCTCTTTCTCTATCTCTTTATCTTTCTGTGGTGAACAGAGAGATGAAGATTAAAGTTGGGCCTCAGTATCATAAACTGAGAGACTGGCACCATGGAGTTTCTGCTCAAACCCTCAATGTACTCAGTCTAGTCTAGTGTGTATTTGTGCATGTGCAAATGTGTGTATGTTGAATTGTGTTGCGTGTGTGTAACCATATGTGTGTGATTTTGCTGCATTTAACACTAAATTATAAATTGTTCTTTTCGATCTCAGCATGTGTTTTGTTAGCAGTAAACTAGCCAGCTTTAGTGGTCATGATTTAATGCACTATTTGTTCTCATTAAACATAGAAGTTTATGCTTACGCTCAGTGTTAGAAATTTAGCCAAATAAAGTGTGACTGATCTAAAGTAAACTATTGTGGGATGATATTTATTTACTACTGATGCTGTGAGCCGGAGTATATTCACACTTGGAACCTCAAGTTGATGATTTTTTTCTTGCTTTTTGGACTTAGGTAGAGCTTTAGTCAAATGCAGCATTACTCACATGAGAACAACAGAAAAATAGCTAAATAGCTAGTTAACATGGTGTTTAGCTGCTATCAATCTTCAAAATGCAATGAATGAAACAATATCTTAAATAATTGTGTTGCTGTAGGTGTTAAAACAATACATACAAAAGTGAGATTAGCATAGCAGCAGTTTCTCATCATGCTAGCATAAGTAGCCACACTGTACACACTAAAGTTTTAGATTTGGGTTTGTTTATTTGTTTGTTTGTTTGATAAACCACATATTTAAAAAATGTTTTTATCTTTTTTTGTGATGATACAATAAACTTCTTTGAGCTTGTGAAACTTGTGACAGCTGTATGTGTCTCTCTCTCTGTTCTTTTGGACCAGTCCATCATCATGGCCACCTGATAATCAGAATTCAAGGCTAGTGATCAAATCACAGATATAAAGGCCATGCAAAAAACTCTGATTCTGTTCTCTAACTTTTCCCTGCTGACAAATCTGAAGTGTGTAACAGCTGCGTCACTTTCCAGAAGAAACTGCTACCATGCTAATTACACTCTTTTCTCTTCTGCCATCTGGAAAAAGGTACCGAAGCATTCGGGCCCTCACGACCAGACTGTGTAACAGTTTCTTTCCACAAGCCATAAGATTCTTCAACAACTGAACTGAACTGTACCGAGCACAACACACACACTCCACTGTGTGGACTGCACTGATCTGCACCAAATACACACTCTTCCAATATACATCCATGTCTACAGCACCACCCATATCAAACTGTTTACATGCTGCTTTGCACACTGATTTTGCTCTTTTCACATGCTGTCACAATTCAGTCAATTGCTGTGTTGCACAATTCATTACAATACCTGATATATGTGACTGCTGCTATTACTGTATATTAAGTGCTCATTCCAGTTTTTTTTCCACATGTACTGTAGAATATACAGTATGTACTCTGGACAGAGCCTCTTCTGTGTATTGTCTTGTAGTGTCTTTTTTAAAGTATCTTGCACTGTTTGTACCAGGTTGCACAAGTGCACTTTATGTGGCTAGGACTAACTTACTTAAGTCCTTAGCTCTGTGTTGTTTTGCGTAGCACCATGGTCCTGAAGAAACGTTGTGTCATTTCACTATGTACTGCAACAACTATATATGGTTGAAATGACAGTAAAATCATCTTGATTTGACTTGACTTGACTTGACAACTACTGGAGGATTTATAAAAGGAAGTTGATTCTTCTGACTGGTGAGCAAACACACACACACACACACACACACACACACACACACACGAAGTGATCCATTCTAATCGACTTTATTTTATTTTATTTCAGTTCATGTCCCAGTGGCTGAGTTTTTTCCACTCATAGATATTTACTTTTGGCTAAAGTCGGTAATGAATGAGGAATAAACACAGGAGATTAGTGGATTAGCCACAGTGAGCAGCCTGTGTACAAATGTGGATAATTGTGATAAATAACATCACACAAACGGGTTTGATAGCACACCCTGACCATACTCCTTAGTTACTGAGTTTCCTGAACATTACTGTGTGACTGTAGTATATGCTGTGAAAGAGTGATGACTCAATCACATAAACTGTTGACTAGAAGACGAAGGGTTCCCTTTTCTGTCTGGTTCCTCTCTCAGTTTCTTCCTCATGTCTCAGATTCGCTCATCAGGGATCCAAGTCTAAATCAATATTTTTATTTGTGTAACACTGCTTTTTGACAATGTCCACTGCTGTGACAGCCAAATAAAACAAACTGGACTACACTTATCAAAACCTCCTGCAACTGCTGATTCTCTGGAGCAGTATAACCCTCAAAACATTTTTATAGGATGTAAAGTATGACGTAATTTTTTTTTTAGACACATGCAACTTAGTCTGTTAAAATGACTGACATGGTGGATTTACATGGAAACTAATCCTGTCTGAATATGGGTTTAATTAGTAATTAAATTAGTAATCCATCAGAAAGGCATGTAACACTTTTCACTACAAAGTAACAAACAACCTGAAGCTATGTATACACACAAACAAGTGTAAAGTGTTTTTATTAGCAGGGTATTAAAGCTTTGAAATTCATATAACATACATAAACTTTTCATTTAGTACAAAAGAATCTCTCCCTCACACACACATCCATCATAAGCAGCAAATGTTCAACAAACTGGTACAGAAACAAATTTATGTTTAATTAAGATGCTGCAAAAGATCATTCTCTCGCCCTCTCCTGCACACACACACACGCACACACACACACACACGCACACACACACAATATTTGGTAATGGAATGTTATTAATCCTCCTTTTCTCCTCTCAGTCAGAGTCTTCATCATCCAGGTACTCCTCAGCATTGCTGTGTGTGCGTGTAATCACTGCAACAAACACACACAATTATGTACAATGTGACAATATAAGTACTTAAATTTTAATAGTGTTTGTGCACATTAGAGGCTCACCGCTGCCCTGCTTCCTCTTCAACAGAGATGCACACTGAGCGTTAGTAGCCATCTGCAAAGCCGTCTTCTTCTCATTATTCAACACATCTGTCCTGGCATCTACACACACGCACACATAGAGATAAATATAGTTCTAATGTTTATGTGTATTCAACAAAATTCTCATGGAGGATCCATTAAGATTGTTCAGATAGAATAAAACTAATTGCACTACAGACAAAGGCAACAAAATGGTGTGTGTGTGTGTAGGCATACTCCTGTTTAAAAGCATCTCCACAATGTCTGAATATCCTTTCCAGGCGGCAGCATGCAGCGCGGTGTCACCCAGTTTATTCTGCACACACATACATGCACACACACACACAATGAAAGAGTCACAAAACAATTAGACAACCATCTTTCAATTTAATGAGAAAATAATGTTACACATATAACTAAGATTTTATTATTATTTCACCTGCTGATTAATCTCACAGTTCGCCTGGGAAAGTAGCAGCTCCACCACATCTACACATGCATAAAACACAGATACTCAAATTATGTAAGTTACAGAGCTTTTGAATTAATGAATGTGATTGTGTATCCAGTCCGTGAGGTCAGTTTATCTGTTTGTTCTAGACACTGTAGACGTTTTAAGACAGATTTAAAAAAAAAAATAGATGATGGATCAGAATTTTTTTATTTCCTGATATTTATAGATCAGAACAAATGACACCTTTTGTATCAGACCATCCAATTTTAGATGAAGGAGTGAACGCAATAAGAAATGTATTGGAAAAGACGGTTTTAAAGTAAATACAGTAACATGTCATATCCCTTGTTTTTCTTTCTTTCTTGTAACTTAATCAATCCTGAGACTTAGTGACACCAAACTGCTGCTTTCTTCTTCTGTTCTGCTTTTGTAGGTTTGTAGCTCCGCTTCTTGCAGTAGTTGTGTTTCAGGAGGTTTCTCCCTTCAGTCTCCTCTTTAAGAGGTGAAATGATCCTCAGTTTAAGGTTCAGTTCTGCTGATTGAATTGTTCAATCTAAAAACTTCCACATTCTACCTCACAAAGTCCTGTGTTTAGTGTCACTGTGTTTTGGATCATTGTCTTGCTGCAGGATGAAGTTCCTCCTGATTAGATTTGACTCATTTTTCTGATCATTTGTAAATGATCAGATTGTTTCTGTAGATGTCTGACTTCATTCTGCTGCTACCATCATGAGCTCCATCATGTGAGACCTTCACCCTGCCCTGTAATTCTTATAATTCAGCTGTTGTTACAAACAGCTTTCATCTTTTTAATAACTCAGCCTATTGTCAGATGGATCTAATGTAATCTACCTCAACAGATGACGATTTCTTATGGTTAAGGGTTTATTGCTGCTCCTGGTCCCATCCGAGGCGGTGGCACTTTATTTTTCCCAGTAAAGTGACTGATGGATTTTCTCTTTTCTCCCACAGACAGCTCTCATGTCTTTGTGTTGGTTTATTCTTTTTAATAACAAACCAAGAGATGTTCAGAGATCTTAACTGTTTAAATATTGAATTGAATTTATTTGAATTTTGTAAAAAGTTATTGTCCTACTTTAAATAGAACATCCACTGAAATGTTTTCTTCACACCTGTTCAGTTAAAGACACATTTACTGTGTTTCCAGTGTCTTCCATAAAAACTGAATCTGGAAGCAAATAAAGTTTAGAATTTAATCTGCTATTTAATTTTGCTGCCAATATTCAAGATGTTGCATTAGAAAATGTGTGATATTAACCTTTTTACCTCCATCAACAAAATGTAAGCATTTCTGTGAAAGTTCTCTGTTCCACTGAAGTGTGATGCACACGGACATTAAAGCAAAAAGAAACATAGAGAACTCTGAAATTCAGAAATTTATTCATAGGAACCATTTAATTGTTTGTCATTTGTAATGTAATGTTAAATTGGAAAAAAAAAAGAAAAGAAAAAAAAAAGAATGCAAAATAGAATAATTTTCAATAATGTCTCAGACCCCTTTGTGTGTGTGTACCTCTGTGTCCTCCGTGACAACCCCAGTACAGCGCTGTGTTCCCTGCTTTATCCAGTCCATTAATGCCAACCTTATTGTCCAAACACTCCCTGAGCCAGCTCAAATTCCCTAGACACACACGCACACATGAAAACACGCACATACGGGTCAAAAGGGGTTTGGTGCAAATGTGTGAGGTTGTGTGTTGCATTGTAATGATGTTACACCTCTTTTGGCTGCCTCGTGCATTGGGTTGTCGATGGACTCTGCCTGTTCAGCCACTGCAGAATAAAAACACACACACAAACACACACAGTTAAACACAGAGTCTTTGTGTGCAATGTAATGTACTAAATTGTTAATGTAAACCTCTCTCTCTATCTGTGTCTCAATTCTCTTAAACTTTGACATGTTGGAGCTCTGTGTGCGTGTCTGTGTGTTTCTTACCGTAATTACTGGGAATGAGCCCGGTTCTTCCTCTGCATGTTCCCTTCCACCAGTTACTGTCACTCTAAACACACCAGAGAAACACAAATTACACACTATATGGTGCTTACAATCTGGTGTGTCTGTGTGTGTGTGTCTCACTGTGTCTGAGATGTATAAGATGTCTCCCTCCTCAAAGTAAAGCTCATCCGGCTGCAACACACAAACACGCAGAGGTCAAAGGTCACAAACTGACAGGTTAAAAGTTTCATGAGATTTTTTCATTCAACTCACCGTCCTAGGGTCAAAGGTAAACAATGCTCTGAACACTTTCACTTGACCTGCAAACACACACACAAAACACATTGGTTAACAGCTGCTTTCTTTGACACCTTTGCATAAAACCTCAGTGTGAGCATGTCCAAACCTGTTATCTCTCTCTCTCTCTCTCTCACTCTTTTACACACACACACACACACACACACACACACACACACACACACACACACACACACACACACACACAATCTCTCTCTCTCTGCTCACCCTGAGTACTCAGTATACATTACACTTATTCAGTGTATTTAACTAGGTTATTCTTCACCATCTAGTTGAGACAAAAACAGTTCACACACCCACACACTGCCATCTAGTGGCTAACACATGCACATACACACGTTATCGACACCATGCACACAGTGAAACATAATTCTCCATATTCCTATTCATCCCTGAAGCACACACACATATGTTATAGTTTATTACATTTAGCAGACGGAATTCATTCTATGTTACTTTCTAAACTGGAGTTAAAGTCATTTGTCCAGATCCCGGAAATGAACTAAGTAAAATTAGACTGAAAATGTGCACTTGTGCAGTAAATATAATAATGATTAAACTGATGTTTATTATTTACAGCTATAAGAGTATTTATAGAGTATTTCCACTTCTTTATGTTATATAATAATATTCTAATGACACAGAACCCCTAAATAAACATTCACAAAACTTTACCAAACTTTGTTTACAATTAAAAGCTGTCAAACTCACCTGGTTTAGCGGGTTTTGGAGGAGGTTTTGACATTATGACTTGCTGTAAGAAACCTGAGTTATTTTAATAATGTTTATTACAAAATAAAGTGATAAACGACCGAATGGGCGCAGCCAGCAATGAGGAAGAATAAAATGCGGAAGTGGCTCCGTGCGCATGCGCGACATCACTGCACTGTGCGCGTTCACGGTGTTATTGGTGAAGCTTCTCTGGTCATCACTTCGTCATGTGTCTTGTGTCATTTTGCTGGCACTGCTAGTTACAGAGAGTTTTCAGTTCCATGATGATTCCTGACATGATTATACTTCTGTTTATTTTTTTAATTAACAAAATATATACTCAAGATAAAAGAAAAGGGCTCCTGCAGAAGGAAGAAAGTTCTGTTTAGAATCACTTCTGAGGAAGAGGCAGTGATGAAGACAGAGTGGGCCAGAGCTTAAAGTAATAAGTAAATAATAAATAAATAAAACTTGAACCTATGATCTACACCAAGAAGTGTTCAAACTCACAACACACTCATGCTGCTAAACTCTGCATTGTGATTAGTCAGTGTGTTGATTCATTTTAGACTGGTTTATATTCATCTGCTTATTCTAGCACACAAAAAACATGTTCAGTCAGTATCTCACCTAACATTTTATAATAAAGTAAAACTTTTATACAAAAAGTTCCTCTTCTCTTCTTCTTGCTGTGATCTCTGTCAGTGTTAGGTCATTCGCTGTCTGTATAGCCCTGACCATCACTTTTCCTATAAACTCTTAGAACTATTAAAACTAGCTTTTGGGACACACATTGAATTCAACTATTAGATTTTTAGCATTTTAGCTCCTGTGGAGTTTGTGGTACCTGCTCATTTAGTGTGCTAATGTTGGGGTATTTTTGGTGTGTGTGTGTGTGCGTGTGTGTATGTGTGTGTGTGTGTGTGTGTGTGTGTGTGTGTGCATCAGTTTGTGTGTGTGTTCAGGGTCATTATCATGAGCTATGTTCTTCAGTCCTCTCATTAACATGGAGAAGAACAGCAGCTGTGGCTCTAAAAGCAAGAACAGGTACCTGATGGAGCATAAAACAATCATCACACTGCACTTAAACCTAATGAACTGGAGCTCAGTGATTTTTAACATGCTAACTGCTAACTACCACAGTCTCAAATGTGTGTATGTGTCTGTGTGAGTGTGTGTGGGTGAGAGAGAGAGAGAGAGAGAGAGAGAGAGAGAGAGTGAGTGTGTGTGTGTGTGTGTGTGTGTGTGTGTGTGTGTGTGTGTGTGTTCTGAATTGAGGCCCAAGGTCATTAGTGCCACCTCACTGGTTCTGCTCCATAGTTTTCATTCTTCTTGAAGACGTGACGTTCCTCCGTCTGCATCTTAAACATGAAAGGACAAACGACAGGAACGTGATGTAACACAGACAAACACACACACACGCCCTGACACCAGGTGCCTATAAAAGCAGCTGCTGGTGTGTGTGTGTGAGAGTGAGAGACATAGCCAGACGGTGCTCTGTCATGAACCTCATCCTGCTCTCCTCTCTGCTCTACCTTGGTGAGTACACACACCCACCCACCCACACACACACACCCACACAAACACACACTTTCAGACTCCAGAAAAAATTTGTCTGCTGTACTGTTTTACATGTGTGTATATTTGTGTGTGTGTGTGT
The DNA here is from genome assembly GCF_030014155.1 of Tachysurus vachellii. Taxonomy (NCBI): domain Eukaryota; kingdom Metazoa; phylum Chordata; class Actinopteri; order Siluriformes; family Bagridae; genus Tachysurus; species Tachysurus vachellii. The sequence goes on along the minus strand of NC_083471.1, from coordinate 8,805,021 downwards.
GTGTGTGTGTGTGTGTGCTGTCAGCTATGTGAAGACAAGTTCTTACCTGAAAAACTCTCCTCCTTCTGTCTCACCTGAGGAAAGGAACCATGCTCACAAACACACACACACACACACACACACACACACAAACATACTTTTAAATTTTCTGTGTTAAACATTAATATTTATATGCACTTTTTGAGGTGAAGTGTGTGTGTGTGTGTGTGTGTGTGTGTGTGTGTGTGTGTGTGTGTGTGTGTGTGTGTGTGTGTGTGTGTGTGTGTGTGTGTGTGTGTGTGTGAAAGGGAAATGGTAGTGCAGGTGAAGCATTAGAAAACAAAAGGAAGGAGGAGTGCTTATTGTTCACACAGCTATTTCAGTACACAGACACGCCCCATACATACACACACACACACACACACACACACACACACACACACACACACACACAGTGTGACACAGTTAATACACACTCCACAATGGGCTGCTTTCAGCATGACTCAGAGACAGACAGAAGTGTGTTCATTCATTTTGAGTTGTGTTACACTTTTACAGGTCTTATTGTCTCCACACACACTAGAGTGGATTCTGTTAATAAACAATATCCGTACAGTTTAAGGGGCAGGGATTAGGGACTAAGGTTTAGGGATTAAGCCTGATTTATGTTACAGGTCTTTTGAGCATCAGTAAGACACTTGATATGGTCAGTGTGGGGTAGTGGGTGGAGTCAGTGAGTGGGTGGAGCCAGTGAGTGTGTGGGGCAGATTGTTGCAGGAGCTTCATCTGTGTATCTGTCTCTGTAACTATATTTTCAGCAGTAAGATGGAACATTTGTTCGTCTTTATATCATCGTGTAAAGTATTTATCCACTGTAAAATGTATTTTTTTCCCCTAATGGACTGAAAATAAAACAGTATGCAGTTTATATCGCTCAGTAATTAAAGCAAGTTCACATGATTGTAATTCAAGTTTTTCTAGAATGTTATAAAGCCTCTTCTTTATAAACACCAATCCAACCCCCTCTGCTCGGTCCAGTAATCATTTAGACAGACATGTTCTTGCCTGGTTTCAAATCAGAATTAAAATGGAAATGAAACAAGGTGTAGTAATGTACACAAATAGGATCAAGAGCAAAATGAACAAATAATTCATTAAACTCGCTAACAATAAATCTATCTCTGCAATTGTGAGCAGAAGTGCTGACGTCCCGGTCTGTCACAGTGATGTTACAGATTTCTGGAGCTTCTTCTTCTGTAAAAACTAAAGCTCCATTTAAGAAAGTTGATGGAACTGTAATGTTTATCATTTGGTTCATCACACCTTAACTTCACTCTGTAATTGTGTGTGTGTGTGTGTGTGTGTAGCCTGCAGTGCGCTCATCTCTTTAGCTTCATCTACTGCTCACAGCGCTGAGCTGGGTCATGTGACTGTGACATCAGCATCTGGGGAGGGGCTTCAGAGTGCACTTGGAGAGGAGCCAGAATCTGAGGATGGACCTTCAGGACTGTTTACAGGGGCACCTTTGGGTAGAGGTACGTTCACAGACAGACACATACACATATTACCTACAATGGAAAGAAATGATTCAACACCTAAAAAGAAGATTTAGTCCAACTCTTGGGTTGTAAGGTTTATAGATGGTATAAATATTGTAGCTGTAGATGGCATAGATAGTGTAGGTCAGGGCTATTCATTTAGTTTGTCATGAAAAGCAGGGTTATGGCTTGCAATATGAGTGATGACACAACAACAATATAGTAGCCCATATGTTGTAATTTTGCATCCTAAGACACCAAAAAGCTTTTTTACTACATTTAAACATGCTCGTGTTGTATTTTGAAACTACATAACAACATCAGTGTATTGTAAGACACCCATTTAGACTTTTAATACATTCAAGTAGGTAAATCAGGGAACCATCTAACATTCATTTAGAATGTAACTCATTTAACTGAAACTTAGGTGCACATTCTAAAAAAATTCATAATAAGGAAAATATTGATCACACTAATCACACTAATCACACAGCCATCACACTAATTGACAAACATTTAGGTTGTTTGACATTAAAAATGACATTTTTTAGATTTCGCTAGAGCAGTGAAATCGTGTGTATACATTGTTAGTGCAATACACATACAGTGGTGCAGGAGCTGGGCTGTGAGGGATGTGTGATTACATGTTTTAATAGTATTCATTTGTGTGACAATGTCTCACAAAAGAGGCTGCTGCTGTTGATATGGTATATGTAGATGATGTAGTGGTAGATGGTGCAGTTCACATTCTTGCTCTACTCATGACCATGATGCTGAATCCAGACTGAAATATCTCAGGAATGTGATTTTTGATCCATGTGATGGATGAAGGCCATTATGCAAGGACATCCTTGTGTAGAATGCTTGATTAGAATATGCTTTTACTACAGTACAGAGATTAGTGACTGATGAGTGATGAGAGAGATGAAATGAGTCCTCATGAGTAAAGGACATTACAGGAAAGGAGTAAAGGAATCTATACAAACTTTCCCTTGCTATTTAAAGTAGACGGTGTTGGTGTTGGAGTTACTGTACTGTTACTGGAGTTACAATCTGTGTGTGCTTGTATTAGGTCGAGGTGGCCGCAAGAAACATGGTTGGAAAAAGAGGAATAAGGCCCAGTTGAGTGCGAGACAGAGAAACAGCACTCCTGCACAGAATCTCACCAACAGCCCCGTCTACAGTATCTCCCATAGCTCCACCCACATCGCAAACCTCAGCTCCGCCCCTGATCCCTGTCACACCTCCCACAGAGAGTACTGCATCCACGGCTACTGCACCTACTTATATGACTTAAAGGAGCCCGTCTGTGTGTAAGTAAATGCACACACACAATTTATGCTTAATGTTTGCTTAATTAGTTGTTTAACTTGTGCACTAATTTATTTACATAATTTACCTGTTATAGGTGAGATGATTGACAGCTGTATAATGTGATTTACAGGTTTGAATTGATTGGCAGGTTTTGATCTGACTGGCAGGTGCGATTTTATTGACAGGTGTATGAAGGGGTATGACGGTGTGCGATGTGGTATCCAGCTGTTAGAGATAGGGTCTGTGGAGCGAGATCATCATGACGACACACTGCACATCACACTCATCATCATCACAGTCGTTCTGTCAATCATTAGCTGCTCCGCTCTCCTGCTCATCATCTGTGTGCAGTAAGACCTCTCTCTCTCACATACACACACACACCCACACACACACCTCCACACTAACTTTGTGTCTGTATGTGTGTTAGTTACCGAGCTCAGCACAGTTTCCAGGCAGCACTATTCAGTGCTGCTGATGAAAGTGACAAACTGCAGAAGTATAACAGCGCAGTGTGACAGAGCATCTCCTGCAGGTAATAACAAACAAACAAATAAACTAACAAATAAATAAAGTAGCATTTATGGCACCCCTATTCATTAACTCTTATCCCCAGTGCTGTTCCCAACACTCATTCACTTCCCCTGAACACTTTGGAGTGTTTATCATACCTGCATCCACACACACTTACACTTACATCAAGTTTGAGTGTGAAGAATTATTTAGCAGTCCACAAAGGGGAAGTATTAAAGAGGATTAATCTGTGTGTGTCTGTGTGTGTGTGTGTGTGTGTGTGTGTTTCAGACACAAAAGAATGAGCAGAGCATTCAGAACACACAGCTTTGGAGAAACATGCTACACGCTTCACCCTGAATATTTATTTATTTATTGGAAATGTATTTTATATTTTAATATTTTCACAGTGTGTGATGTACAATTTTGTTACTACACAGATCCGATGATGATGATGATGATGATTGTTCCTCATTAACAGCCGAGTGTAAAAACAAACAGCATGTTGATGTGTTGCTGATGCATTGCTATTTAAAGGTGCAGTGTGTAATGTCTGCTGCCTGTAAAGAGAAGTGCAACTGCAATTACATTACACATGCCTAGAGTCTATAACAGAAAGGGGGTGATGATCATTTCAGCACCAGGATACTTTAAAAAATATCATTATTAAATGCCAAAAACCTTTACAAATTGCATCGGCCTCTTACGGTTCACAAGGCTGTTAAAATAGATCAACTCTGATATCTATAAACATTTCAGTTTCGCTCATGCTCTGATTTTAATGATAATTCTGATGCTAGGTTAAAAGTGTGGCTAATGTGATGCAGTATGGTGGTGTAAACATGGTAAACAATTTGTGTAGATCACCAATAAAAGTATTAAAAATATGTAACACTCTGATAACTCCTTTTTTATTTCATTTTTTTTATTAACATCAGACTCTGAGTCTGTTAGTGCCTAAATCCAACTGTTGATGTGTTTTGATTATTGAACTTTCCATAAACACATTAATCAGATTGTTGTCAAATCAGACTATTGTATAAACACACTCACTGTCACTGCTGAGCTGTCATGAGTGCTTCAGCAGAGCAGCTTTCTATGACAAGCCTAGGTTCTGTGGGAGTTGACAGTTGACATCTTACTATACACAGTCTAGCAGTTCACAGTTTTCATTTTTAGTGGTTTTAGATGTACTCTTGTTAAACTGTGTTCCATCCTACACAAAGATGGAACAGAACAGACACACAGTTTGTCTAGGACATTTTTGTTCCTATTTTTCCTATTTTCAGGGTCCCATACAACTCTGTCGAGCTGAATGACAATATCTAGAAAGGTGAGCAAATCATTTGGACACACACATCAGGACACAATATTGACATTAAACTGTTGGTTGTTCAGAAGAGATGATATCAGTATTTAAATAGACTTGATACAGTTTATGGAGTTATGAATAAAGACATGAAGATTAGCACCATGAGGGAACTGTGCTGTCCCTCTTCCTCTTTACCCTCTTCATCACAGACGTCCAGGACAAGTCAGACCTCTGTCACCTGCTGAATTTCTCACATGACTATGTGAAGGTTGGGTGCATGTGGGATAGACATCTATTCTTTAATGCTGCCAAGACAAAAGAGATGGTGGTTAATTTAAGGAGGAAGAGAACCACAACTAGACCAGTAAAAATCTAGGGTCAAGAGTTTGGCTGGTTGCATTCTACAAATATTTTGCTGTTCACCTCGACAACAGGCTGGACTGGAAGGTCCACATGAAGGTCAGCTGTGTTCAGGAAGATGAAGAGCAGATTCTATTCTCTGAGGAATCTCGGGTCCTTTAACATTTGCATTAAAATGCTGGAGATCCTGTACTGCAATATGCCAGAGAAGCAGCATTAACGTCGATAAAGCAAGAAACTGATAAAGAGGACTTAGAAAAGAAGATCATAAACAAACGAGTTTCCATCCTGGACAATGTGCTACATTTAGGCATTACTGGTCAAACAGAAGAACACCTTTAGTAACACTGCACTTTATTGTGGAACATCTGATGAATCTCTGTTGTGTGTTTGTTGTTACTCTAAGGACTGGAGTTTACACTTAAATTCACTCTGTTTTAGGTTTTTGCTTCTATTTAGAATCCTCTGGATACGTTATTACTGTTGATTATTTCACTTTGGAAGTAATAATGTGATAATAAAGTGATAACTACATGAATACACAGATACATTTTAATCCAGTGATTATCAACAAATTCTGTATGAAACGGAATAACACATCATAGAGAGATTTATGAGAATTACGTCGTGATTATTATGTTTAATTCCGATAGTAGGCGCTGATGGTGTCTTCTAGTGAAAGTCGCATTTGAAATGCGCATGCGCACAAGCGCAACACGAGACTTGAGTGGAAGTCAAATTACTTCTGGCTTCACGCGCCTCAAAGGTTCATTCAAAATAGGTCGTTCTCTGAGTATATGGACATTTAAAAGAGTATGCAGCTGTAAATAGTGATTATTAAAGACGGATAAAACGCGTGAAGGTAAGAGATTAGTGACGATGTTGTGGTTTAAAATTGCTGGTCGTTATAGACACACACACACACACACACACACACACACACACACACACACACACACACACACTTTACCTCACAACATTATGTTGTAATTGTTGCTTGAAATATGGTTTTTATTTTAAAATTGCAAGTACAAGTGATAATAGTACAACTTTACTTTTAAATTCACTTCATTTTAAGCTCAATTTCTTCACACACACACACACACACACACACACACACACACACACACACACACACCTGTCACCACGCACTTTGGAATTGTATAACAGCAGCAATAATGACTTTAAGAGAGAGAGAGAGAGAGAGAGAGAGAGAGTGTGTGTGTGTGTGTGTGTGTGTGTGTGTGTGTGTGTGTGTGGGCAGGATTATGGTGTTCTAAATCTAAGTTCCTTGTGAGTGTGTGAGGGCAGGATTATGGTATTCTAAATCCAAGTTCCTTGTGTGTGTGTGTGTGTGTGTTTTAGGTATATCATCATGCTGTCAAGACTGCGTGTGAGTGTGTGGCCATGTCTGAGTGTGTGTCGCATGGCTCACACTAAAGAGAAGGGCAAACCACTGATGCTCAACCCACGCACCAACAAGGTAACACACACACGCACACAAACACACACAGAGGTGTTTGGGTCTGGAAGTCATTAGAGCAGTGACTCAGCAGATCGGGTCCTCACTCTAAACATAAAAACACAGGAATCATGTTGCCTCTTAACCACAGCTTGGGAAAGAGTTTCCTGAATGAAACTGAAGGAAAGTTCCTCAAACATTCGAAAAAATGAAGAGATTCAGTTTTCTACACATTTTAGAGGAAGAGGTGAAGATAACGGGGCAAAAATCTGCTGCAGACATTGACCAGAGTGAGAGCACTACGTAAATCCTTCACAATCACCAAGTCAAAGACAGGGAAGTGATTCTCAGAGAAACATTTGTCAGCATTCCGTGGCCTTCTTCATTTCAATTCTAATTTGGTAATTCTAATTCTAATGTAGATTTCCAAGTGTGTTTCTGGAAATGTGCCACGTTTCAGACTTAATTAACTGGATTTAATAAACAAAACTTATTTAAAATATGTTTCTTATATACAAGCCACATTTTCTATAACACAGTGGTTGCAGTTAATGAATTATTTCCCAGGCTTTTAGTCCATACAGGTTTGCATGCTCCTGAGAGCGGGAGGCATTTAACTGTGTTTGTCAGCCCAGTGCCTGTCGGTCACCGGACACAGGTTTATACAGACGACTTTATTAATGTAGTTTGTGGTGGTGACAGCTGCACACTCACAGCCAGTCAAGGATCACTTCAATGAAACTGAAACAAAGCAGACAGACAGTGTGGACTGACTTGTCCTCAGGTTACCTGGAACACAACACAATTTCAAATTAAGTTTATTACTTAATTATTAAATCATAAATTAAATTATAATTTAAATTGTGTGTGTGTGTGTGTCTATAACGACCAGCAATTTTAAACCACAACATCGTCACTAATCTCTTACCTTCACTTAATTTGTGTTTTTTTTAATTTCCCAACAACTGCTGCTGAGATTTTTAAAACCACTTTCTTAAGGTTGATGCATTTTTTTTCATTCTTCCAAAACACCAAACATGATCATTTTATAGTTTTATTTTGAATTATGGTGTAAAGAAAATGTAAACACCAATATTCAGAATTCAAATAAAATCTCAAACCAACTACAGATTTTAATTTAAATTGGAAGTCATTGTACATTGTGAGTCAAGAATCTCTGGTGTGTGTGTGTGTGTGTAGGGCATGGCCTTCACCCTAAAGGAGAGACAGGTCCTGGGACTGCATGGATTGCTGCCCCCAAAGTTTGAGACTCAGGACCTACAGGCCATGCGCTTTCAGAAGAACCTGAGGAAGATGTCGGACCCCCTGCAGAAGTACTGCACATTGAACACTTACCCATAATCCTTTCTGTTCACAACACACACTGATTCATTTGGTATAACATTTGGTATAACAGCAGCTCTGTAAAATGTTTGTCTCATGTATGGATTTTTTTATTTTTTTTTTACTTTATACTGAGATGTAGAGTAGAAACTGGTAATTGTTAAATTGCTGTAAAACTGGAGAATAAAACTGAGATGTGCAAATCGTCATGATGTGGAAAAACTCAGTCCCATCACAGTATTTTATTGAAAAACACAAATGCATAACAAACGTACACACATACAGACCACTCCTTTTGTTATCAGCTGGTGATAAGCAGAGACAGGAGGTGCTCTTTGCATATTGGACTTTGTGGTTGTATGAATATACATAGCAACCTCACCATAGCAGTGTGCTTATTCAAATTTATACAACACTGAATAATTCATACAAAAATTTATACTACAGTGAAGTTGGTGTGTGTGTATCTAACTAGGTATATCTACCTTATGGGGATCCAGGAGCGTAATGAGCGTTTGTTCTATCGTGTGTTGATGGAGGACATTGAGGCTCTGATGCCCATTGTGTACACGCCCACTGTGGGACTCGCCTGCACCCAATACGGACACATCTTCCGCAGGCCCAAGTACATTCCTAACACATGCACTATATATTCAACTACTATCATGTGTTTTGTTATGTGTGTACATTGTGTGTGTTTGTGTGTGGTATACCAGAGGCCTATTTATCTCTATTATGGATCAGGGACACATCCGTTCCATCCTGGACAACTGGCCAGAAACTAATGTGAAGGTACTTTATATATACACACACACACACACACACACACGTAGTCAACTGTCAACTTTGAGTGCAATAAACCCTGTTGACTAAACATTTTTCATATCACTATACACTATAAAATCAAAATCAAATTAATATTTGGTGTGATTCCCCTTTGGCTTCAAAACCGGCATCTTGCACAAGGTCAGTGAGTTTGTAGGATCAGAGTCAGATGTGCGATTCACCAGTTATACCAAGCAGGTGTTAATGATCATCAGTTTCATGTATAGTTTAAACCCATTCATTAATTGTAACAGCTGTGTAGGAGCTTTACACTGGATGAGGAGCCAAACTCTGTTATTAAGGTGAGGTTGTGGAGACATATTTATGTCACAGGTCATACACCATGCCAAGACTGAGCACAGCAACAAGACACAAGGTAGTTTTACTGCATCAGCAAGGTCTTCAAAGCAGGCTGGGGTTTCAGGATGTAATGTTCAAGCTGTTTTGAGGAAGCACAAAGAAACGGGCAAAGTTGAAGAGCGTAGATGCAGTGGGTCAAGGAAACTTAATGCAGCAGATGAAAGACACATTGCTCTTATTTCCCTTCAACATCGGGAGATGTTAATCAGCACAGAACTGGTGGATGCGAGTGGGACACAGGCACACCCATCGAAGGTCCGGGCATAAGTGTTCTTTATGGAAGAACTGCGGCCAAAATGCCAAACCTCCAACATGGAAACAATACTAGGAGACTCCACTATGCACACAAACATAGGGACTGGGGGCATTTACATTTAGAGCATTTGGCAGACTCCCGTATCCAGAGTGACCTACAAAAAGCTTTTTAAGTAGAAAAATGGCAGCATGTCTCTGGACTGATGATTTGAAATATTTGGCTGTAGCAGGAGGCAGGTTGTTCACCAAAAGAGCTGGAGAACAATAATGAGTGTGTGCAGGCAACAGTGAAGGAGGTTCCTTGGGCTGCATTTAAAAAAATGGAGTAGGAGATCTGTTTAGGATGAATGGTATCCATCATGCAGTACATCATGCGGTTGGTGTCTAATTGGCCCCAAATTTATTCTGCAGCAGGACGATGACTTCAAACATACAGGCCAATGTCATTAAGAACCATCTTCAGTGTAGAGAATAACAAGGAGTCCTGGAAGTTTGTCTTCCACAGAACCCTGATCAACATCATCAAATCTGTCTGGGATTACACGAAGATACAGAAAGACTGAGATCCTTCTGTATCTTCGTGTAATCCCAGACAGCCTACATCCACACAAGATATGTGATTAGTTCTCCAAGATGTATCAAAGAATCTACCTGCCAAGTTCCTTAAGAAACTTTGTGTAAGTGGACCTGGAAAAACTGATACTGTTTAACAGGCAAAGGGTCACAACAAATATTGATTTGATTTGGATATCTCTTCTGTTACTTTCAATTTCGTTAATTGATCACAATAAACAATTCTATTTTTGAAAGCATTTGTAATTTACAACCTTTTTCACACCTGTCCAAAACCTTTGCACAGACAAATGTCCACAAGTGTCCCAGCCGTCCCATACAGATACTAAACAATGAGATTCCCTTTGATGTCTCTTAAGACCTGATGTTCATTGGGATGGACAGTAAACTTTTAAACAATCCTGTGCTCTACAATTTTGAATAGTCTTCAAATTTACCTTAGATAGTAAAACTTGATTGTGTTAAAGTTATAAACAGTAAAATTGATGAAGCTACTATGGATATAAAATAGTATATAAAAGGTTAAGTGTTCCTACCACTCCTCTTGTCTAATAAGTGAGCCATTGCTGTGTTGCATGTTTCCTGAAGCTTTCTCATATTAAGTTTGCGGTGATAAGGTGATTGTAATTGGTTGGTTATGGTTTATGGGTTTATGGAATTGTTTTAGAGAAAAAAGTATGATGCCATTCCAATGGACACCAAAAGCTTTTGACATCACTCTCTTCTTCTTAACCTTTCCACAGGGACAGGATGCTTATTCTTATTTAATAAGAGATTAACTGAAGGAACTCAGTTGGTGTGTGTGTGCTTGTGCGTGCAGGCTGTGGTAGTGACAGACGGTGAGAGGATTCTGGGTCTGGGTGATCTGGGTGTATATGGAATGGGTATTCCTGTAGGGAAGCTGTGTTTATACACCGCATGTGCTGGAATCAGACCAGAAAGCTGCCTGCCTGTGTGTATCGATGTGGGAACAGATAATGAGGTGAGTGTACACACACACACACACACACACACAAAATTTACCTTTTTTTGTCCAGCTAACTTAAGAAATGTACTTAAAGACTGTATCGGGTGCTTCCATTACACTTTCACTTGAGGGATCTAAAGGTACTAATCGTCTCTGGACGTTCCTCCACTGTGGTGAGATCCAAATGTTTAACCTGTGTTCAGTCTGTTTGAATTCCTCAGCACTGCATACTTACTTTTGTGACTCTTGTCACCGGGATTTGTTGAAATTACTTTTACTGAATTCTATACTGAAAGAGATTTTGTAGAGAATACAGGCAGAGCACGGTGTCACGATAAATATATAATTCTAAAATATAAATAAAGAAGACTCACACTGTATCCTTGACCTTGTGACCTTCTGCCTAGTTCAGAGTTCTTTAAATTAGTAATAAAAAAAGAAAGCTTTTATTTACCACATATATGTTGGAGTACAGTGAAATTCTTCTCTAAAGCAGAGGGTTATAAGCTCTTATTAGTAACCCAGAGCATTAACTGCTGAGCCCCTATGCACCAGTAGTTTAGTACCAGTAATATTACAGACTCCTTTATTACAGGATGACTTCAGAATCGTCTGACTGCTCTGACAGGGTTCTGACACACTAACACTGTGCTTGTGTGTTTATGTGTGTAGAAGTTGCTAAAGGACCCGTTCTATATGGGGTTGTACCAGCGACGTGAACGCTCACAGCGATACGATGACCTGATCGATGAGTTCATGGAAGCGGTGGTGGATAAGTACGGTCAGGACACACTTATACAGTTCGAGGACTTTGGAAATCACAATGCCTTCCGCTTCCTGAAAAAATACAGACATCGATACTGCACCTTCAATGATGACATCCAGGGTATACACACACACACACACACACACACACTCTCTGTTTGTGTGAGAGTGAAGCTGTGTTTATTAGGAGCGAGTCATACAATGAGACTAGTGTGTTTTAAGAGGGTTTGTGGAAAGTGGAGACCGGAGGCAGGCTTTTAGATCACAGCTTGATTTCCCTTTTTTTCTGCTTGTTATTCAGCATACACACATACACACACACACACACTTTTTTTTGCTCCGGAAAAGGGTGTCTGCCAAATGCCATAAATGTAGCTCTGTGTTTTTCCACTTACAACCGTTGGCAAAAAGTATGGAATCACCCCTCTCAGAAGATGTTCATTCAAATGTTTGTGTAGAAAAAAACAACAAGCACATATATGCCACAAAACAATTTTCACTCAACAATCCAAACTTCTGGCTGTATAAAACACTTAAAAAAAATACAAAATAAAGAAAGATAACTATAGTCAATTACAACTGTTTTTACAGATCAAACAGAGGAAAAAATATGGAATCACAAATCTGAGGAAAATTATATGGAATCACCATGCACTTTGCATTTGTAAAACAAATACCTGTATCTGATTACAACTGCTAATTAGTCTGCAGTTAAAAAAGAGTGCTTGCACACATTAGTGATGTGTTGAACCAAGATGATTGACATAACTCATGCCTCCAACACGAGAGATGTCAGTTGAAACAAAGGAGAGGATTATCAAACTTCTCGAAGAAGGTAAATCTTCACGGAATGTTGTAAAAGATGTTGGTTGTTCCCAGTCAGCTGTGTCTAAAATCTGGACCAAGTACAAATCAAATGGAAAGGTTGTAAAAGGGAAGCATACTGGTAGACCAAGAAAGATATCAAAGCGCCAAGACAGAAAACTTAAAGCAATATGCCTTGAAAACAGAAAATGCACAACAAAACAAATGAGGAACAAATGGGCAGTGGAGTCAATGTCTGTGACCGGACTGTAAGAAATCGCCTAAAAGAAATAGGATTTACATACAGAAAAGCCAAACGAAAACCATCATTAACATCTAAACAGAAAAAAACAAGGTTTCAGTGGGCTAAAGAAAGACAATCTTGGACTGTGGATGACTGGATGCTCGCTATATTCAGTGATGAATCACGAATCTGCATTGGGCAGGGTGATGATGCTGGAACTTTTGTTTGGTGCCGTTCCAATTAAATTTATTCATCATTAATGTTATGGGGTTGTATGTCAGGTAAAGGTATGGGAGAGATGACAGTCATTATATCTTCTATAAATGCACAAGTTTATGTTGAGATTTTGGACACTTTTTTATTCCATCAGTTGAAAGGATGTTTGGTGATGGTAGCATCATTTTTCAGGATGATAATGCATCGTGCCATAGGGCAAAATCTGTGAAAACATTCCTACAGGAAAGACATATAATGTCAATGGCATGGCCTGCAAATAGTCCGGACCTCAATCCAATTGAAAATCTGTGGTGGAAATTAAAGAAAATGGTCCACGACAAGGCTCCAACCTGCAAAGCTGATCTGGCAACTGCAATAAGACAAAGCTGGAGACAGATTGATGAAGTATACTGTTTGTCATTAGTTAAATCCATGCCTCAGAGAATTCAAGCTGTTATAAAAGCCAGAGGTTGTGCAACAAAGTACTAGTAGTGTTGTGTTTATTTGGTGATTCCATATAATTTTCCTCAGATTTGTGTGATTCTATATTTTTTTCCTTTGTTTGATCTGTAAAAACAGATGTAATTGACTATAGTTATCTTTCTTTTTTTTTTTTTTTTTTTTTTTTTTTTTTTTTTTTAAATTTTTTTATACAGCGAGAAGTTTGGATTGTTGAGTGAAAATTGTTTTGTTGCATATATGTGCTTGTTTTTTTTTTTTTTCTACACAATTAAACATTTGAATGAACATCTTCTGAGAGGGGTGATTCCATACTTTTTGCCAGGGGTTATGCAGTACAAACTGTCGGTCAAACATGTCCCCACTTCCACAAAGACAATTAAGTCTGAAAATCTGATTTTAGAAGACTCTGTATATCACAGATCCACACATTCCACAGCCTGGTTTACTAACTCTGTGTGTGTGTGTGTGTGTGTGTGTGTGTGTGTAGGCACTGCAGCAGTAGCTCTGGCGGGTTTGTTGGCGGCACAGCGTGTGGTAGGGAAACCAATCACTGAGCACAGAGTTCTGTTTCTGGGAGCGGGAGAGGTACGTTTACACACACACACACACACACACACACACACACTAAAACCATTTGTATTAAATCATTATTCCAATTTATTTATTTATTCTGCCTCTTGAGAATGGAGCCTCTTCTGGAGCCCACCAGGGGGCAAGCTTGAATGGTGCTCAGACCTTACATTTTTCCTCTTGATTTTGGGGAGCAGCTGTTCTACTCATGCTAATATTCCCAGATTGAGCCCTAGACTCTTTATAGAGAGTAAGTTCAACAGTCCTGCTGAATAACCTCACTTCCCTTGCCTGTATTTATGACCTTACTCTTTTTATCATCACCCCAGTGACAATAGATGAGGATAGGAACATGTATTGATTCTTAAACCGAGTGAAACTGATGTCTTTATTCACCACCACAGACCAGTACAGTGACAGATTTCACACTTTATTTTGAATGCTTCAGATTCATCCCTTTTCTTTTATTTATTTATTATTTTAAAGTTAATTCTCCTTTGCTGCAATTGCTGATTTCATATCATTGAACTCAATCATTAAACAGGAAGTTTTGCAACATTAATCACATTCCTTGGCCATGTACCATATTTGCTATAACAGATGGCAATGTTAATGATCTATTAGCTTTAGCATTACGAGCAGTGTGTAAACAGTGCATGTGTTCAGGCTGCTCTAGGCATCGCTAACCTTATCGTCATGGCCATGATGGAGGAGGGAGTGAGTCAGGCAGACGCACGCAAGAAGATATGGATGTTTGACAAAGACGGCCTCCTTGTCCAGGTGAGTGTGCGCGCGAGTCAGAGTGTGCGCGCGAGTCAGAGTGTGCGCGCGAGTCAGAGTGTGCGCGCGAGTCAGAGTGTGCGCGCGAGTCAGAGTGTGCGCGCGAGTCAGAGTGTGCGCGCGAGTCAGAGTGTGCGCGCGAGTCAGAGTGTGCGGTATGCTTGCTTGTTAGATCCAGTGTGATCTATGACTCTACTATGTGCGTGCGTGTGTGTGTTTAGGGCAGATCTCAGTCCACAGACAGTAATCAGGAAGGATTTGTTCACCCAAGTCCTGGAGATGTAAAGAGTTTTTTGGATGCTGTTAATGTCATCAGACCCACAGCCATTATTGGTAAGTGTGTGTGTCAGTATGTGTGTGTGTCAGTGTGAGAGTGTGTGTATTTGATACTTTCCTGTGTGTTTAGGTGTGGCAGGGGCGGGGCGTCTCTTCTCTCATGATGTCATCAGAGCAATGGGCTCGTTAAATGAGCGGCCAATCATCTTTGCTCTCAGCAACCCGACTGCTAAAGCTGAGTGCACTGCAGAGGACGCCTACAGCCTCACACATGTACAACACGCACACACAGCTTTTTCTGAAAAAATCATATAATGAATCATACATACAGTGGAAAAATGATTAGAGAACAATTTAGAAACACGATTTTTTTCCCCTGAAATATTGTTAATCTTCATTGCTCAGAATTTGAAGGAATATTAGCAAAATAACACTTCAACAAAAACCTTTATGCCATGGAAAACACAGCCAACTTAACTTGTAAAAGTTGAGTTAATATTAAATTAAAATATTGATGATAAACAATATTTGTTTGAAAAAAAAAGCTTTATAAATTATCTATCTAAGATTTTCACTGTGTATAGAAAATAGAAATCACCATTTGGCTGTCTGTTTTTGGGATACAATGGTGTAATTTTGTGTGTTTGTGTGTTTAAGGGTCGGTGTCTGTTTGCAAGTGGCAGTCCATTTGGTGCTGTTACTCTGGATGATGGCAGAATCCTCATCCCGGGACAGGGAAACAACGCATACATATTTCCTGGTGTGTGTATGTGTGCGTGCTCGTGTGTGTGCGTGTGCTTGTGCTTGTGCTCATGTGCTTGAGTGCTTGTGTGTGTTCATATTCTCTGTTTAGAAGCAGTACCCTCTGGTGGCTGTGCTTTAAACTTGGTCAGGTGAAATAATTAATCTATTAATCTAAACTGTTTGAACTGTACATTTTCTGTGTGTGTTTTGTCAGGTGTAGCTCTGGCTGTGATCCTCAGTGGAGTCAGACACATAAGTGATACGGTGTTCCTTGAAGCTGCCAAGGTAAATATGACTGTATTTGCAGATGTTAAAGCAGTTCCTGCAGTTAAACTCTTTCTATGAGTCAGAAGCTGAACACTCAGTACTGTGTAGTTTTCTGGACAATTCTCCACTAGGTGTTGGATTGTGTATGTGGGGATTAGTGATTGATCATTGAGCTACAAGAGCATTAGTGAGATCAGACTCTGATGTTGGTGAGAAGGTCTGGCGTTCAGTCGGTGTTCAGTGGGGTCTAGTCAGAGTCAGAGCTCTGTTCAGGACACTAGAGTTCTCTCGAACCTTCACCTCTTATGCAGTACCGTTTCAGACAAGCAAGATGTGACACAATGGCTTTAGCCAATATGAGGCTTTGCGTTTGGTCCAGTCCCTTTTAAAACCTTCTACAAGTGGACAGCAAACCAGACGTAGGGCAACAGGAGGTTACAATCCATCATGTTCTCTGCCACCACCTTTTAAAGGACGAATTTTTTTCTGTGCTAAAGAACATGCAGTTTAACATGCTGATCCTCTGCCTCAGGTTTACTGGTGACAGATTTTATTGCCCCTCTGGTGAATTGAACACTGAGCCAGATGAGACAGCAGCCAGAACAAAACTGTTTCTGTAGGTGAAGAACACCTTCATGCTGGGGGACTGTGTAGATAGATGTGACCTGTAATATACTGTACATTACAGTTTCACAGATAATCACGGTGTATGATGTTACCAGTTCACCTGACTTTTATTTAAATATTCATTGCAATACATTTATGTCTGTTTTTGTCTACCTGTTAATGTATTTACTTTATCAAGTTCTAACAGTTCTGAAGAAATTTCACACCCCGTCTCCATGGGCTCCAAAACCACTCACTCCGTTTCTTTGTACAGAAACACGACTGCACCGAAGACCTTTGTCTGTGTCAAATTTTGCTGTAAAACATGTTGAGCTGGTGCCTAATTTTCACACCTGGCTATCAAACCAAATACACAACCCACCAGTGCAAGCCACAAATAAACCAGCAAACTTCTAGTTTTGATTAAGCAGCTCCACTCTCGTTCAGATCCTGTGCAATGATATTTATTCCAAAGCCTTGTACAAAATTTCCTATAAATTTCTTCTCCTTTGTGCTTAATATTGTGGTATGTTTACACCAGGTCCTCATATTGGTGCACACAGAAATCTTTTCTTGCTCAGGTGTGTGTGTCTGTGTGTGTTAGACCCTGGCAATTCAGCTGACTGATGAGGAGCTGAGTCAGGGTCGGCTTTACCCTCCACTGTCCAGCATCAGAGAGGTGTCTGTGCAGATGGCTGTTAAGGTGAGGTCTGTGTGTGTGTGTGTGTGTGTGTGTGTGTGTGTGTGTGTGTGCACGCATATATTGAGATGGGGTGGTGTCTAATTATGCGTATGTGTAGGTGGTGGAGTACCTGTACAGTAAAGGCATGGCGTTCCGGTACCCAGAGCCAGTGGATAAAGAGGAATATGTGAGATCAGTTGTGTGGAACACACAGTACGACTCCTTCCTCCCAGATACCTATGAATGGCCTGGTGTCTCTCACAGCCCCATACACGACTGAGCTTTAGTCCCTCAGCAGCACTCCTCCTGATTATATGAATTCATAGCTCACTAGTGCAAGAACACTCCAGCATACACATACACACACAAACCTAATCATGATGGACACATACAGTACACTCCACACACACACACTCCAGATGCACACAGTTCCTCACACCGGAATTTCTGGAAAATCTGTCACTAACTGTTAAGTATAGCTGCTATCATTTGCAACACTCCACTAGTCTAAACCAGAATTGTCACCAAACCCATTCACTCCTAAGGCAATCATTCATTCATTCTTCAGTAAGAGCTTTATTTTATTTATTGGGCATTATTAGTGATTGTGGATCTGGAGTATATTCCCCAGGAATAGACCCTGGATGGGAAGTCAGTCGCTCACACTAAGAGGAGCATGAGGAGAACATGTGGCACTTCACATATACAGGAACCTGGGATCAGGATGAACCCTGGAGCTTAAAGGAGGTGGTAATGCCTGCTGCTGATGTCACTCATGACAGGATCATCACCGCTCCACACACTCCTATGGTTACTTGTGTTTGTACCAGCTTCTGATATTTTGTAAATTATGAAGACATGAGTAATGAGCACCAAAACACCCCCAAGTTAATGTATGACTCCTTTCTGTCTTCAGCTTCATAACTGACCTAGAAGTTTTTGGTGTGTGTTTGTTACAGTATCCTTGACTTGTCTCAGTTTAGCACTGCGAGTGTGTAGCTCAAAGCAAAAAAGTACAGTTAGTGACAGAGCCATGGACAAGGTTATTGTTGTTATTAGTATTATGTTTAGTATTATTTTTAGTATTAGTATTTATTATTATTAGTATGTATTATTATTATTATTATTATTATTATTATTATTATTATTATAGTTTTGTGATTGTGATGTTATTAGAGCATTTGTGTATGCTGAATTGATTTCAACTAGAAGTTGCTCTGGATGTGTTTGCTATATGAATAAATGTATAAATTATATTTTGTGTGTTTCAGTGTTTCATAGTATAAAACTGAATCTTACTCACTCACTCTCTCACTCATTTTCTACCGCTTAACCCGAACTACCTCGGGTCATGGGGAGCCTGTGCCTATCTCAGGTGTCATCGGGCATCAAGGCAGGATACACCCTGGATGGGGTGCCAACCCATCGCAGGGCACATACACACACACACACACACACACTCTCATTCACTCACGCAATCATACACTACGGACAATTTTCCATAGATGCCAATCAACCTACCATGCGTGTCTTTGGACCGGGGGAGGAAACCGGAGTACCCGGAGGAAACCCCCGAGGCACGGGGAGAACATGCAAACTCCACACACACAAGGCGGAGGCGGGAATCGAACCCCCAACCCTGGAGGTGTGAGGCGAACGTGCTAACCACTAAGCCACCGTGCCCCCACTGAATCTTATATAGAATATAATATTACAACATAATATAATAATATATTAACAATAATAATTATTAGTGTAAAAATTATTATAACTATTATTGTTATTTAACTATTTATTCATTCATATATTTTTATATAAACCCCATGCTTGTTGCTCTTGAACATCTTTGGTGAGAAATATGTTTTTACACCATGTTATTAAATGGCCACCAGGTGGCTTTCCTGAAATGCTGACGGTGTCCTGAGCTGAGGACGGTGCGCAGGTGTGCGCATGCGCGTGATCAGTACCTTTCTTCTCTGTTATTGTTATTAACGTTGGCGGAATAAATTTACACATACACACCGCGGACTGTACAGCTTTCAGGTGATTGTGCAAGTGTTCATTTACCATCTTTATGCGTTCATAATACTCGTTAAATGTCAAGTAGTTCAGTTTAACCTGAGTTTAATTGACTCATTGGGACCTGCACATACAGTTAGCCTGGTTTTGCTAACAACATTAGCCAGGCGCCTAACAGTACAAGGATTCGAGCTGAGCTAGCTGGAGAGCAGTAGAATTGATTTTATAATAAAATTAATAATTAGATCAGGTATTACCTCACAATTCTAAACATTTACGGAGCCATTAGTAACTTTTAATGTCGCATTTTCTCACAATGGTTAATTCAGCAAAGCTTAGTTTAACGGTGATGCTAACATGGTCTTTGTTTACATTAGCTTTAATTGTTAGCTGCTGATGCAGAAGTGTGTGTGAGTGAGAGCTAGAGAGAGAGAGAGAGAGAGAGAGAGAGAAACGGGTTAAAACATTACACAGGCAGGATAGAATATAATAGTATATTTTAAACTACTTTAAAAATTTCTCTGGACTTAATGTTTGCTCTATTGTTTGTTTAATTGGATAAATAAATTAATCATCCAGGTTTTAAAGCACAATATTAAACAATAAAAAAATCTGTATTTGTTGATATAGAGGTATTTTGCTGCTATCAAAATATTATTTTCTCAGAAACAGCACTATAATAATTGTTATAAAAGGTAGCTGTGACTGTCGTCTTGCTGCGGTTCGTCTTTAGAAAGTAAACGTGTCACTGACGCCCCCTGCAGGCTGATAAAGAAACACCGCTTACATACAAGGCTGCTTTTTGTGTGTTACAGGGTTGATCCAGTGGATTCAGACGCAAAAGTGTGTGTGGCTTGGAGTGACTGCACACAGAGGCAGTATGAGGGAGTGTGTTCCCTCCAAAAGCTGATTATTAGAGTGTGTGTTTGTGTAGTGTCAAGCCCCTCCGGTGTAACTGAGTGCGTTCAGCATGTCAGTGTCGAGCAGTGACGCGTGTCTCAGCATTGTGCACAGTCTGATGTGCCATCGGCAGGGTGGTGAGAGCGAGAGCTTCAGTAAAAGAGCCATCGAGAGTCTGGTGAAGAAACTGAAAGAGAAAAAAGATGAACTCGACTCTCTGATCACCGCTGTCACAACCAACGGAGCTCATCCCAGCAAGTGTGTTACTATACAGCGCACACTTGATGGGAGACTACAGGTATACACACACACACTTTAGTATGTTGATAACTGGGGTTTTTGTCAGCAGTGACTGTCCAACAGTGAGAGCCTTCAGACTTCAGTCTCATCTGAAAGTAATATACTGAAGACATCTGGGTTTGACATCAAAAGAGGAACATGAGACAGTAGATCAGAATTTCAGTTTTTTTATTTCCTGATAATAATATCTAGAAGTATAAACAGACATCACCAAAATTGACTTATTCAGTCTGAAAACTTACACTTTTTCCCTCAAAAAGTCCTGTGTATAGTGTCACTGTGTTTTGGATTGTTGTCTTTAGGCATGATGAAGTTTCTCCTGATTAGATTGGACTTTTTTCTCTGTAAATGATCCGAATGTTTCTGTAGATGTCTGACTTTATTCTGCTGCTACCATCATGCACTCCATCATCAGTGAAGATTAATGAGTAAGTTCCAGAAGCGGCCATGAAGCGTAGGCCATGACACCACCACCATGTTTCACAGATAGGCTGGTATGTTGTGGGTCAGGAGCAGATCCTTACTTTCTCCACACTGGATCATCTTCTTTGTGAATTCCAGTCTGGTCTGGCCTGGCCTGTTTCAAACTTGGTATGTGCAGAGCATGTAAGCAGATTAGAAGCAGTGTGTGTCCGATGTTAATTAGCTTTAATTTGTTTTATCTGTGTTTTTTGTACATTGTAAGTAGTAGACAGAAGAAAGGGAATGCCACTTTATCTGTTGTTAAGGTTAAGAAGAAGGATGAGGTGCAGACTTTGGATTCACTCCTCCACCTGTCACCACCTGATCTGATCGCCAACATAATCTGCTGTGATGTGATGGTGTTCTTCATCTCACACACACACCGAATAAGAATATGTAGTTTATGATAAAATTAATATTATTAAAGTATTAAAAAACAAATATATTTTTCACTGTGCTGGAAATCATAGGATGACTGTGTAAA
Organism: Tachysurus vachellii; assembly: GCF_030014155.1. Taxonomy (NCBI): domain Eukaryota; kingdom Metazoa; phylum Chordata; class Actinopteri; order Siluriformes; family Bagridae; genus Tachysurus; species Tachysurus vachellii. Next base: position 8,783,638 of record NC_083471.1, on the reverse strand, counting down.
AAAAACACATTAGACCAATGCTGTGTTTTTATGGTGAAATTCCTCAGTTCAAGCCTCAGTTGCTGCACAGCAAAAATAGATTTGGCCCCAAAAAGATCTGCTTCAGGCCACTTTGGTGTGCTGTGGGAATGCTGGGTGAGACCGTTACCCTGCCCTGTGGAGGTAGTTGGTGATGTCACTGACTGTTGTTTTTTAGGTTTTTGTCATCAGCTGCTGTAGTTTTCTTAGTTGATCTGGTTGGTGTGTGTGACTCAGTGCTCCAGGGATTTCTTCCTTTTCAGGACTTTACAGATTGTTGTTTTGTATCTGCTCAGTGTTTGTGCAGTGACTCTGGGTGGGCTTTTATTCTTTTCCCTGCTTCAGAAGGTTTCTGTTTTCCCCACAGACAGCTCTCTGGTCTTTATGTTCGTTTCTTCTTTTTATTAACAATTGCCATCTTCACAGTTGAAACCCACTCTAACTAAGAGACATTCAGTGATTGTAATGGTTTAAATGGTCAGTCTATCAGGACTCACCTGGTTGCATCTTTTGACAAACAATAGAATTTCTCACTTTTCCAATAGTTCAGAGTATACTGTACATTATGTTTTATATTAATATAATATTACATAACAAATATTTTTATATTTAAATACGTATGTTTAGGTTGCCGGTCGTAAAGGCTTTCCCCATGTGATCTATGCACGGTTATGGCGGTGGCCCGATCTCCATAAGAACGAGTTGAAACATGTGAAATACTGCCAGTATGCCTTTGACCTGAAGTGTGACAGTGTGTGTGTAAACCCCTACCACTATGAGAGAGTGGCATCACCTGGTATAGGTAAGACACACACACCCACACAGCAGGAATGTGTAACATATTTCAGTTGCACAGTGATGGCAATAAGAACATCAAATCATTTCTATTCATACCGACTTTTCACCATATTACACAATAAGTCAAGTCATGAGGCCTTAATTGCCATTTTGAACATGTATAGCTGATGCAGTACACAGTGAAATAAATCAATCTTCCTCCAGGACTCAAAACAACACAGAACATAGGGCTAAAGAGTGAAAATAAAAAAATTACATATTGACATTAACCTTTATGTTCATTTGTAAGAACATTAACATTGAACAGACTAAATACAAAAATAAATGAATTGTCTCTCTCTGTTTTTCTTTCTCACTGTTTCAGATCTGTCTGGACTGAATCTGGGTGGAACAGGTGAGGGTGATGTTAGTTATTTCTCTCTCTCATTTTCTACCGCTTATCCGAACTACCTCGGGTCACGGGGAGCCTGTGCCTATCTCAGGCGTCATTGGGCATCAAGGCAGGATACACCCTGGACGGAGTGCCAACCCATCACAGGGCACACACACTCTCATTCACTCACACACTAGGGACAATTTTCCAGAGATGCCAATCAACCTACCATGCATGTCTTTGGACTGGGGGAGGAAACCGATGTTATTTATTTAACGATTGCAATTATATTACAACTCAGTGATTCATGAACTGCTGTGTGTGTGGGGGTGTGTGTGTGCGTGTGCAGTTCCCAGTGCCGGACTTATAGTTAAGGAGGAATTTGACCCTCAGCCGTCTCACTCCAGCTCTGATGGGCCACACAGTCTTCAGACTATCCAGCATCAGCCTGCCCCCTCTCACTCTGCTCCACCCACTTCCACACGCCCACCTCTCCCTGAGACGTTCAGCAGCCCTGCTCTTATGCCACCACCTGAGGCAGCCAGCTCAGCCCCCAGCCCTGCTTTCTCCAGCTTGGCTCCTACTCCAGCCTGTAAGACCTGTTCTTGTATGATTAAGTCCACACCCTGTTCTGAACGTAGTGTACTATGTTGCTGTGTCAGAAGGTCTGCACATTAGTGAGCGTGCTGAGGAATTTGAACTACAATAGATTAGTGTCTAAATGATGCACTCCCTGTGATTTAGATGAACTATAATCCTATTTAGTGTTTAGGTTGCTTATATATTATGAATAAAATTTGTCATTTAGAACTTGTACAAGCAGAATGTAGTGCCCCAAATGTATTGCTAAACGTTTCTCTTCACTTATTCTGTTACCTGTGTAGTGTGCAGTATTCTCCAGCAGAGGGAGTAGGGAATAGGAAGACATAAAGTTCAGTGTTATGATGGAGTGGACTCATCCAACAAGATCATCTTTATTTTCCACCTACAGCAGCCAGTGGCTCATGGCCAAGAGGAAGTGCCTTTCCGACAAATCTGGCCAATCCGAGCGGAGCTTTGCAGCACCATCCACCTCAATACTGTAAGTTTCAATATAGTCCGCAATAAAATTCACTAGCATCCTCATTGACACACATTTTCTCATTGCCATCATAAATTTATCCCAAACCCAGATTGTATTAAAAAAAAAAAAATCTACAAATGCCGAATTACACGGGTTGGAAAATCAAACTGAAACAGCTGTTTTTATAAGGCAGTAATTTCTTAGTAGTGCAAGGCCTCCTTTTGCAGACAATACAGCATCAGCTATAGTACTCTGACCATGAATATTGTCCCTTTAGAGCTCACGATGAACAGTTTTGGTGGAGTCGAGATGCTAATTTAATACTACAGTGAGTTGTGCAGCTGTGGAGTTAGGTTTTTTTGGATACAAGTTAGTTCCCAGATATACCTTTCAAACAGCTTCCTCTTGCATGGATGTTGGATCCTTCCTCCTGTTGGATGTGGTGAGTCCTTTGTGGTGGTATGCTTTCGATACATCATAAAGACTTCTGGTGACAGGTTAGATTCAGTCATTTCATTACCATACTTTTGTCATAACATTGTTTCAGTGCACTTTTAATCTTATGTTATTGCTGTCATAATGTTATCTCAACCTGGTCATTACGTTACTGGTGTAACTTTACCTGATTATAATTATAACATTATTGAATTCCTGTCATAACATTACCTCGTCAGAAACTTTACTGCATCATGGTCAATTATGTTACAACAACTGTCATACAGTTATCTCATTACTAGCGCTAATGTTACCTCATTACTGTCATAACATTACCTTATTGTCATCACAATGTTACCTCGGTAGTGTCTTATTATTAAGCTTACCGATCTTTTGAATTATGTTTATCTCTCTACTTGTCTCTAGAATGTTTGATGTTTATCTTCCTCTCTCTTTCTGTTCTTTCTTGCTGTCTCTCTCACAGGGCCTGTACATAATGAACTGATCTTCCAGCCCCCGATATCTACACACCCAGGTAAAAGGCACACACACACACACACACACCTGATAATGTGGACTTGAATTGTAGTAGCTGTTACTAGGTGTTAAGATTGTCCAGAACTCAGACTGCCTCTCTCTTTCAGCTCCAGATTACTGGTGTTCTATAGCATATTTTGAGATGGATGTTCAGGTGGGCGAGACATTTAAGGTGCCATCTTCATGTCCAGTGGTGACAGTGGACGGTTATGTGGATCCATCAGGAGGAGATCGGTTCTGCCTGGGCCAGCTCAGCAATGTTCACCGCACCGAGGCCATCGAGAGAGCGAGGCATGCTAATCTGTTTCAGACTACACTCAATCAGAACTTATGACGTTTGCATGGTGCTCATCATCACATTTTAATTATAGGGCATTTTCATAGCATAATTATTTTAGTCACATCATGAGTGTGAACAACAATTAATTTTTTAGTGCAAAAGTTTTTGTGATTTTCCTGATCTTGCACTTTCCCTTCAGGTTACACATTGGTAAAGGTGTACAGTTGGAGTGTAAGGGTGAGGGTGATGTTTGGGTGCGATGTCTTAGCGACCATGCTGTGTTTGTCCAGAGTTATTATCTGGATCGTGAAGCAGGTCGTGCACCAGGTGATGCTGTCCACAAAATATACCCCAGTGCTTACATCAAGGTAACTCAAACCTCTAAACCCTTGCTAAGTGTTTATACCATTGAATCCTGAAGGACACTCTACAATATCCAAAACCACTAAATACACTTCCCCAGTTTCTAAAATCAAAGCCCACAATCTTGAAAATGCATTTCTGTTTTCTAAACTGTATGCCCACACCAATGTCCCCAGACTTTCTTACCCTTATCCACAGTCCCCAAGCACCAGACTTCAAATCACACTTCCCATATCCCAGATCAACACACACTATCCCTCATCTACACCCCCATCCCCATGTACTGTTCTTTTTTGTCCAATGCAAAATGCAGGTGTTGTTTGTGGTGGTTTTGTAGGTGTTTGATCTGAGGCAGTGCCATCGACAGATGCAGCAGCAGGCAGCCACCGCTCAGGCTGCAGCAGCAGCTCAGGCTGCAGCAGTTGCAGGAAACATACCAGGACCAGGATCAGTGGGAGGGATAGCACCAGCAATCAGTGAGCACACACACATACACACACAGACTATTGTTGTACTGTTGCATGCGCTACGTTTGTGGTGATGTTGCATCTGTGTGTGTGTGTCAGGTCTGTCTGCAGCTGCAGGTATCGGGGTGGATGATCTGCGTCGGTTGTGTATTTTGCGCATGAGTTTTGTTAAAGGTTGGGGCCCTGATTATCCTCGTCAGAGCATCAAAGAAACACCATGTTGGATTGAGATTCATTTACACAGAGCACTACAGCTGTTGGACGAAGTTCTGCACACCATGCCTATAGCAGACCCTCAACCACTTGACTGACCTTTGAGCCTGAGCGATCCTGACCCCAAACACTCAACTCCTCACCTCAGAATGACCCCACCATGACTTCACCAATCAACTGAACTTTAGTTCCCTAATTGACCTTGGACTTCAGTTGGCTCTCTACAACTATCAAGACATTTGTCCCTTGGCATTGTGTAGCTCAGTATGTAACATGAAACTCCAGGCAGAGGGGCGCTGCAGCACATGAAGGAAACTCGAAGGTGTTAAAGTGTGTTTGATCACAGGTGTACTTTGAGGTGTGTATGAGGAGCAGTGATTAGCAAACCTTGTTGATTCATTGACATATGACTTCACTCTCATTCAACCTAATAACAGATTAACACCATTAACCTTTGTTAGCACCTGTTAGCACAAACACACAGAGATCATCTCACACACATCACTGTGATGAAAGCACAGGAACTGCAGGAACCGAATCAGAACCAGTGAGGAAGCGGGCGGATCTCCTGAAACACTACCAGACCTTGGAGCAGTTCTCCAAACACAAACTGCAGGATCACAGCTTCTCTCTAGATTAGTTTTCTAAAGTACATGATAAACAGAAGCATTAGCTATGGTGAATCACAGGAAAAACTGTACTGAGCACAGACCAGGCAATGGCACATGTAACCTGTACAACGTGCTACAAATCTTGCTCTAAACATCACAGTAAATAAAAAAACAGTAATCTGTACGTGTTGGTGTAGCATAAAACCATGTTAGAGTAATGACTTTGTAATAAAGTCACAATAAACATCAGCCAGTGTTCTACTGTGTTCTAGACCTGTTTTTTAAACCCCCATTTTGTTCTGGTTTGTTCATTTGCCAGTTTTTATCCATCAGCCAGTTCTCCATATCAGTCAACAGCTACTGACCGGAAAGGATGAAAGCTAACGTGAGCCACTGATCCCGCAGCATAACATTCAGTGGAAAGCGTCTGTCCTGTTCTGTATGATTGAGCTCACAGACACCCATGACTGGCTAGTGTTTCAGAACATGACAACTCTGGCTGGGATAAGAGCCAGTGATCTGACTAGAGTGAGGGAAAAAAATGTTCATTAATTCTGTGGTGTTTTTTTTTTTCTTCTGTGTGCCAGATAGTCGAGTTGATGTCACAGTACAGGATCTAACCCTAACCCTATACTGCTTGAAGCACAAACAAAACAGAATTCATAACTACACTCCAGTTTCCAAGCGGAAGATAAAGCAGTTTTTTTCTATATATAAATATGAGCAGTGTTTTTAATCTGTTCACACCACTTTCACTTAATCTTCATTACACCGCTTTCTCACCGCTGACATATGTTGAGAACTTTGCTTGAAGCTCAGCAGCTCACTGCTTTATGAAAACAGTGTCACTGCTCAGATGGTAATAAGAGGTATTTGGTACAAATGCTATTTTGGATTTGTCTCTGTGAATAAGAATATTTTTCCAAATATTTCAGCTTTTTTCTTGAAAACACTCCCATCCCCAAAAACGTTTTCGAAAATAAAAGCTTGCATGGTTCTAAAGTATAAGTGAGATTTTGAGATTGTTGCATTGGCGAGCTTAGAGTATCACATAGTATTAAAGTATCGTACCATTTGAAAGCTGTCCTCTTTATTTAAAGCTGGACTGTCATGTACAAAACTGTCAATGACAATCATCAACCAATAATTAATTTTTATTATTTATAGTGATCAATATACTTAATGTGAATGAATGTAATTAATAACTTGTCATGCTTCCAGTCTGCTAATGTATTTAAACGTAGTGTGTATAAATCAGACATTCTGCAGAGAGTTCATAGAGTGGCAATCAGTGCAAAAACAGTCACCTTAGTCACTAATCTGCATGCATTACTACCGATCTCCGTGGTTACCACGTGTACACGGGCTGAGACGCACACACTCTCTAGTCTAGACACTATGAGCTGCGTCTTGCATCCAAGCAACGCTGAGACGCAAGCAGAGGTCAGTTCAGACCTCAGACACTGCAGGGGGAGTTTGTTTAGTTTATTACCACCGCTGTGTTAAATAGTGCAATTAAAGATGTACAGTCGCGCGTGCAGGGTGACGGATTTGTGCGCCGAGAGCGCGAGTACCACCAACGTGGGTCCGGGTTCCTACAACATCCAGAGACCTGCTCCAGAGAGAACCGGTGAGAACACAACACTGTTCACTGTCACACCAATGATCACTGGAAACTCCAAAACCTCAGGCACATTAAAGTGCACATAATGTCAGATTCAGAAAATTCTAATGTATTAATTGTTCTTACAGTTCTGCTGCTTTTCTGCTGTTCTGTTGTTTAACTGCTCTTCTAACTGTTCTTTTACTGAGCATCTCTCTCTGCTGCACTCATTTTCATCTATTATCCCCTAAACTGTTCTACTGTATAGTCTACTGTATAATAATTCATTCAACATACCTTGGAAGACTCAGTGTGCGTGTCCTTGGTATAAAGAGTGGAAAAACAGATGCTGCCATCTTCATCTTTTGTTAGCAAACAATTAGTGATGTATATTTTCCTCAGAAAGTTGAACTGTTTAGTCAGTGTTTGATTTAACACGCTAAATACAGAAAAATTCTGTATGTTGACTGATTAAAAGTTAAAACATGTGTATGCACTAGTTTCAAGTCATGTGCATAGAGTGTTTACACATGTGTATACAATGATATTTTTATAATATATTTATATTTACTGGTGTACCTACCCAAAAAAATAGCAGCATAAAAAAGATTGTGTGTGCGGTCAGTGGCCATGTTGATTTGACTTAGCCTGCTGAACTTAGGGAAAATTGTATGTTAGAAGACTACCCTGAGCTCCTGAGTAAGAATTTCAGGTTGAAATGGCATTTTCTTTAGCTCTAGCCTTTCAGTTAGCAGTCATAAATTACAAGCTATGCAGCATAATAACACACCACACTTCCCTTGCTCTTGAGACTTGTTCTTGATGAACATGGCCACAAGAACCACCCACATTTGTAACATAGCTTTTGTTCAACTTTCAATAAATCTTGTAAGATTATCATTGTACTCATTGTACTCTTTGTGTTCTCAGATAAAAGGGTGGGTGTAAGTATGAAAGTGCACCAAAGTGCAATGAACCAAACAGCTGCAGTTTCTGTGTACAAAAGTTATATGATAGTTTTTTATATGGACATGCATCCTGTCCCATCATTCTCCATGAAAGGAAAGTTTTTATATCAAAAATGACGCTGATTTCTAAGTGTGACTAACGTTGAGAAATGTGCAAAGAGAAAAACGTTGATCGGTGAGAAGCACCTGAGCACTGTGATCATTTTTAATTTTTTTTTTTTAAGTAATGTTTAATAACAACACTGTCAGATTTATCTAAACAGAACTGAAACTCACAACATTAACACAGTTAGTATTCTGATGGTATTTTAACTGTGAGATGAACCATTAATTGGGTTAAACATATGAAGCTGTTGTAGAGGAACAAGAATGAAACATCTAAGCTCAAAAGTCAAAGAGTAATCATTCAGTATCAAACCATTAAAACTGCATTGTCTCTACATGTCTGACTTTCTCTCTCTCTATGTGTCTTTCATCCTTTCTCCTTGTACATGTCTCTGTAGAGTCCTTTGCACCGTTCCTGTCTCTCTCCTCCAGGCCCTCGGTGTTTGACACGGGGGACAGTGAGCAGTGTTCTCCTGGACCGGCTCACTATAATGGAGTCCTTACCTGGGTACTGCAACACATGTTGATCCACCTCTACTCTATCTCCACTCATATTGTAGCCTTGTCCATTATTTAGCCCTCCCCACACTATAGCACCACTTAACTGTGCACTCTTTAGTTATTGTGCTTCATTTGCAGGTTGAATTTATGGCCCTATTAGAAGCGGTTTCTGTGATATTTGATTGTACATTATTATATACTTTATTGAATATTTCTTTTATATTTGTTTATTTATTGTCATTATTTTGTCCCTTTTTTATATGTTAATTGTTTTTGTGTCCTTTGCTGCCATCTCTTGTATTTTTTATTTTTTATCATTGGTTCTACAGGCTCCTGTTCCTGGTGGTAATTCTCTGCAGAACCGATCAAAGCGTTTTGAGGAGGCAGATTCAAATATTCCGGGACCAGGATCCTATGATATACAGCCGTTGGGGGAAAAGCACCACTTACCTTCCATCTCAGACAGGGGCATTAAGGTACAGTCCAGTGTGTGTTATAGCAGTTCCATGGTTCCTTTCCTACACTAATCTTATTGTGTGTGTGTGTGTGTGTGTGTGTGTGTGTGTGTGTGTGAGAGCAGCGTGTGAGGTGGTTGTTCCACTCTGCTCCCTCCATCCCATCTCCGAGTCTGGCCTTTGGTTTTGAGGAGGACGAGCAGGGGGATCTGTGCATGCAGAAACCACCAAGAACTGACCAGAGCCTGGGCCCTGCCTATTACAGCCCCACCCAGGTGTGTGTTACTGTGTGAGTATGAAGTAAAGTGAAGTTTTGTCTTTTAACTCCATTTGTATATCAGGTAGAACAAAAGTATAAAGGAATCCACTTTGGCCAAATGACGGGGAAACGGACAGAGATGAAGCTGGTGGAAGGACCTGGACCAGGACACTACCATCCAGAGGAGTGAGAAACGTGAACACACACACACACACACACACACACACACACACACACACACACACACACACACACAGGAAAGGAAATACATACATGGTTTAAAAAGGAAATAGTGTAAAGAAAAAGCTCTCAGAGAAGAAACCTTAAGAGGAACCATACTCAAAAAGAAACCTCATTCTCTCACACCAGATAATGGGATTATAAATCATTATAAACACTGAGAGTTTAAGTATAAATCATTATAAACACAGAGTGGGATTAAAAAACATTATAAATATAGCGAGTGGGATTATTGGGATTACAGTGACATTACAGCATTTCAAATCTGGCACCATGGCCTCCACATGGTTGTATCCACAGCAGCCCTATGGGTAATGGGCTGTCCATACAGAGCCATCCCCTGCAGCAGTGAGAACTACCAATCAATGAGACTCCACCCAGAAGTAGGGCATCAGGACTGATCAGGCAGGTCCACAGAGAAGAGGTGGTCACACTGAGGACTCAGGACACATGGAGCTCAGGAGTTGCATGTGTAGTGAGAGAGTGTGTGTGTGTGTGTGTGTGTGTGTGTGAAAAGAGAGAGAGATCTTTGGTTTGCTTGTGATCATGTAATGGTTAAAGACAATGTACATTAGTTATGACTATATCATATCACAATATGAAAATCAGTCCTGATAGAGAGAATCTGCATAAGGTGTGTGTGTGCGTGTGTGCGTGTATGTGTGTGTGCTGTGTAGGGATCACTCCGTGTTTTATGAGAATGTGAATTTGAAGCGCGAGATGAAAAGCCAAGCTGTGCTGCAGATTCCTCGATATCCTGAGCTCCTTATATTACAGGCAAACAAGAAGGTATACACACACACACTCACACACACACACACACACACACACACACACACACACACACACACGTCACAGCCATTATCCTTGAAAATCTTGTTGTTGCTTTTGGATTTGTGGTTTTTTCATATTTTTGCCATTTAACACTTATATTTTACTTACAGTAGACTTTACTGAACATGACTTTACTTTACTGGATTGTAACATGCAATCCAGAAAAACATAATCCATAAAAATGTACTGAACTGACAGATTCAGACTAAAGGCCTAGAGCAGCTGAGGGTACAGAGAAAAATGGCATGTCTAATGAAGTGGCACCTCAGTGTATATCTGTGTGTGTGTGTGTGTGTGTGTGTAGGGAGTTCCTGGTCCTGGTCAGTATGATATTAAAGGACAATTTGAGAAGTCAAATGGAGTCACAATGTCCAAACCAGCATTTATGTCACAAACACCGGTATGTAAACCCTACAGGTATAAACTCTATTTCTTGTTCCAAAGATTATTTTCTGTTCTTGTATTTAGATTTCAAGTGGATGTTACTGTGGTTTGTACTGGAACTTGCTCTTGTGAGTCTTGAGAGTGTGAGTGTGTGTGTGTTTTATGTGTGTGTGTGTGAGAGAGAGAGGTTCCATGCATGTCCCTTTTATATCTATGTATCATGAATAGATGGCGTTCAGAAATATTATACTTATATAATATTTTTATAATATTCAATTATTATAATATTAAAATATTAACAGAATATGGTTATGTCACAAAAGAGGAGACCAGACAGGCTTGAAAAATTTAAAGGATGTTTTATTTATTTTTGCATACATGTGCACACAGCTCTTTAAAAAAATTCAAATGTGTATAATTATTGATTTGGTAAAGATTTCAGCTTTATGTTTTGGATGTTTTAGTTTTTTTTTTAACTTATCTTTAGGGGAAAGGAGTTTGTTTTGTCCTGTCATGGAATATATTACAAAAGAATTTTCTGACATATAAAACTGAAATCACACATCTAAAATTATTTGGCTTTGGTGTGTGTGTTTGTGTGTGTAGAGGTTCTGCTTAAAGAAGGATGTGGCGCCCCCTGTGGGATCCTATAATGATCCTCGCTGTGCTCTGGAACATCTGAATAAACATAATGGAGTGAATAAAAGTCCTTTTAACCTTACAGCAGCTCGATTCATTCCTGAAAACAGAAAAAACACCACACCAGGTAAGTTTGTGTGTGTGTCTGTGTGTGTGTGTGTGTGTGTGTGTGTGTGTGTGTGTGTGTGTGTGTGTGTGTGCAGCATTAATGGCTGTGCTATAATGATAAATGCAACAGACATTCATAAGAATACATAGGAATAATATAAATAACAAATATAATAAAATGTGTGTGTGTCTGTGTTTATGTTTGTTTGTTAGGTCCTGGTGCATATAACATTTTTGATTATGGTCTGGCAAATGAGAGTCTGAAGAAAGCACAGTTAGATGGCAAGAGGACGGGCGGCTTTGGCTCAACAGCCAAAAGAACAACCACCTTCATCAGTAAAACCACAGAACCAGGACCATCAGACTATATGGTACACACTACACACACTGCCTCTATGAAATAAACACTATAGGATACTATTTATCTAATATATACTGTATAAAAATGATCTTAGCACTGGTCAAGTGACCAGTGAAGTGAACTGATGTGAAGGACCTGTTGTTTAGTGTGTGTTTATACACGTTTATGTGGTGTATTTGACCCCTAAAATCATACAGAAGTCACAATTTATACATAAACACTCACACTGACTGATTTCTTTAGTTTTTCAGGGAGACTTTTTTCTCTTTTGACTCTTGGCAGTTAATAGGAGTGACTTTTTAGGTAGAGACTCTAGATTTAAGCCCCCTGTCTCCTTGGGCCTGTTTGACTGTGTTGAATGCAGTGATGAGGTACAGTGTGACGAGGTACATTGATGAACCCACACATGTTGAGTGCTGTATATAGTACTGACTCATTGTTGTATATTGTGTGTGCAGGTAGAGGAAAAAAGGGAGGAGTTTTACAAGCAACAGCCTACAGCAGTCTTTAAATCAGCCATGGAGAGACTTCCTGCACCTCTGGGAGCTGTGGTAAACATTTTAAGGTTTAATACATTGCTTAGTAAATTTAATTTTTATTTCTTTAATATTATGATTTTGTTCAGGACACACCTTCTCCAAGCTCTTACAATGTGAGGGAAGCATATGAAAAAATGTGTGGACAGGGAGGACATGGTGAACCTCGCACAAAAGCAGCACAAAAACGGAGGAGCTGTTTCTTAAGCACTGTGCCCAGAAATTCCTTCTTTCACTATGATCCCCACATCCCAGGTGAGGAGTCAGGAGCAAGGGGTCAAAACATCTGGCTATGCCATGTTAAAAACATCATGGCTATGCCATGTTATCCTTTAATAATCAGTTTGTGTACAATCCTCAGATTCATTGCAGTTATAGAATTACAGTGGATATCAGCAAAACGTGCAATCTATCAATAAATGCTGTCCTGTGAGGCTATGTTTTTGATATAGAGGTTTTCAACACAGCATCTTTTACTTTCTAATCATTGGCATGTGAGCTTGAGGGTATAGTGTCATTCAAACCCATCAGTGATGTATCATATCACCCTCTCATGTTTATGTTTTACTTAACTGCAACACTCTCACCATGTGATACACAGATTCACAACAATTTGCTGCATTTGAGTAATCAAAAGAATGACTTTTTTCAGGCCACATTTTATCCATAAATACTGAATTGCATTCATCAACTGAATAATTTCTGACTGAAGAAAATGGAATATTAAGAATATGCATTAAAAGGAATGCTGTTCTGATGACATACCAATCAGCAAATCAGCAGTATATGACACAGCTGAGACAATCATTTTTGCATATTGTCAGTGTTTGCTAAGTGTGTTTGTCTGTCTATAGGCCCAGGTCACTACAGTCCACTCATTATGTCTAAATCACAGTTTGCTCTCATTGGATTTAATGAGGATCGATTTAAACAATCTAAAAACACGACACCCGGACCAGGAGCATACATGGTACACGCATACATATACACACACATACACATGATATTCTGAGTTCTTGAATTTGTGTGTGTCTGTATGCGAGGTTGGTGTGTATGTGGGATATTGTGCATCTCATTGTGTGTGTTTGTGTGTGTGTAGCTGAGCCCTACTTTTTCAGACCCTTTACTCAAGCATTCTTTCAATGTGACCCTCCAAATCCCGATGATGCCACACACACTGACTCGACCTCCTCAGCATGCCATGGAAGCAGGTCTTTCCTTCACCAGTGCGTAAATGCACACAGTCAGAGTCAAATGTCAGTTGATGTAATTGGACTAACACTGATAAAGTGTCCTGATATCAGCAACTAATATTGTGAGATGATTAACTTTTTTTTTGTTTTCATCCTTTGTCCCTTTTGTCATTTTTTTCCACATTGGAACACTGTGTGTATTGTAACACATACCGCATCCTGTAGGCAGTACATAAATGCTTTTACTTGACATCTAATTGTATGTCATTTTTAAAATGTTAAAACAGCTTAACATTTTTAGAACAAAAAACCCTCAGTTAAACTGGTATTGAAGGGACAGCCATTCTAAAGGAATGGAGTGAAAATAAAGACTAAAGAGCATTCTCAGGAAGTTAAAAGATAAGTTAATAGAAATTCATAACATATAAATAAGGTGAAGGAACATATCTAAGAGGTTGGACATTTTAGTAAACACTGTTGGATCTCTAGTGAGGAAGCTGCATCACATACAAGCATTACCTAGACAAGAATCACTATAAAAATTTAACACTGTTCAACATCACGTCTTAGCATAAGTGGTACAGATCAGATGGTCATAAGTACAGATTCCAGTAGTGCCATAGCTGGGCCTTTGTGCGAGGCCCTTAACTGCTCAGTTGTGACAATCATTAGACATAACATAAAAACCACGCACGTGAAGTGAATCACATCCCCTTTCTCATTACAATGGCAATACTAGGCCGTGTTATGGCCCAAGTGAATGAAAGTGATATATTCTGATATGGTAAGATATGTACAGCTCAGTGAAACCATTCATTTTAAGACCTGAAGCATCAGTGAATGCCTCAATAACTCTAATTATAACTGGAACCTCAATTTTGTTTTTTTAAAAAATAGCCGTGTCATCAGCAAACTGACTAAGTTTAAATTCTTTACCTAAAGCACTGATACCATTAAATTGACTTTTCTTAATATGTACAGCCAAAACTCGAGTGACTAACAAAATAAAAAAAGGAGAAAGAGGGCATCCTTGTCTAATTCCACAATTGATATCAAACCTTTGTGAAGTCCCACCAGCAGGTTTAATCGAGCTATTACATCCGTTATATAATGTTTTTACTGCTTTTAAAAACAAATCATGTTTGTACGTGATCCATTGCACCTGCACAAGACACAAATCATGTCACACTTCAGTTACCCAACGCTGGACATAGCAGATGGAGCCAAGTACGAAGATGTCCGTGGCAGAGGCTCAAAACTCAAACCAAATGTCTCAACAACCAAGCACCAGCACCAGCGAGGAAGTTTGTAGCCAGGAAGACCAACCAACCCCAACCCTTATACATCCCTGGGTGGACCTGGAAGAATTTTTTAATATGGTTGGATGGAAAAATAAGTCCCTCGCTATCTAATTTGAAAAAGCATACTGAGGTAAGCTGAAATTTTGTTATTATCAGTCAATTATTAACAAATTTGAAATTCGACTTTAGCCAAACGTTATCTGAGTTTAAATTATTGCTATATTTGTAAGTTAATTGTGCAAAGCTATAGTTTTTGTTATTATCAGTTGATTATTGACAATATTGTAGTGACCTAGTAATGTACGTACAAATGATAAATTTGCAATGTTTGCTGTGGCAAACTTGGGTACATGACAATGGTTTGCTTGCTACCAGTAAGCTATGAGTCAACGTTGCAAACTACTTTGATGGCTCGGTGTGAGATTTGAAATTCAACTTTTAACCAAATGTTATCTGAGCTTATATTGTTACTATATGCAATATTTGTAAGTTAATTGTGCAAAGCTATAATCTACAGCTGGTTGATAAGGTATGTACTAAAGATAGTCATGATCCTGTCTGTGTATGAGAGTGCACGCCCCGTATGGGGCCCTATGGGTACTTGTACAGAGGTAATAGGCCCAACTATTATCCAAATGCTGTTTAAAATGATTTTACTGCTAATTTTCAGTCATGCCAGCAGCTGCTTGTGGTCCTAAAACAGATTTAAAGGGATAGTCCACACACAAAAAAAATTGTCATGATTTTCTCATCCTCATGTTGTTTTAAATTTCTTTATTCTGATGAACACTCACTCATCTCACTCATCTTCTACCGCTTATCCGAACTACCTCGGGTCACGGGGAGCCTGTGCCTATCTCAGGCGTCATCGGGCATCAAGGCAGGATACACCCTGGACGGAGTGCCAACCCATCACAGGGCACACACACACACTCATTCACTCACGCAATCACACACTACGGACAATTTTCCAGAGATGCCAATCAACCTACCATGCATGTCTTTGGACCGGGGGAGGAAACCGGAGTACCCGGAGGAAACCCCCGAGGCACGGGGAGAACATGCAAACTCCACACACACAAGGCGGAGGCGGGAATCGAACCTCCAACCCTGGAGGTGTGAGGCGAACGTGCTAACCACTAAGCCATCGTTCTCCCATCTGATGAACACAAAAGAAGATATTTTGATAAATGATGGTAAGTGCACAGCTATTGTAATCATTGACTTCCATAGTAGGAAAACAAATATTATGGAAGTATAGTGATAAATGGTGAAGATATTTTGATAAATGATGGTAAGCACAAAGTTAACGGTACCATTGAATTTCATTGTATTTGTTTTTCCTAATATGGAAGTCAGTGGTTACAATAGCTGTGTGCTTACCATCATTTATCAAAATATCTTATTTTGTGTTCATCAGAAAAAAGTAATTCATATAGATTTAGAACAACATGAGGATGAGAAAATGACAGTATTTTCATTTTTGGGTGAAAAAAATGATCTATCTCTTTAATGTGTACAGTATAATTTCTAAGCAGACAGTGAAATGAATTTGAATTGAGTTTAAAATGAAATTTAATGACACACACACACACACACACACTATCCAATACACAATTACAATACTGACATATGGTCTAAATGGTCCTGATTTGAAAACAAATTTTTATTCCACAGCCCTTGACTACATCAGAAACCACTTTTACTATCAGGCCTAGAATCACATCAGTGAGGACTTCCAACCCTCTGAGGTAGTGTTAATTTCGTCAGACGAGACGAGACGAAATATGTTCGTCAACAACCTTTTTTTTCATGACTAAGATGAGACGATGACAAGACTGCACCACTGTCCAAAAACGCTGACTAAGACTAAATTAACATGCATTATTGTTGACGAGACGAGACGAAAAAAAAAAAGACGAGACGAAAATGTTTTGTATAAAATAAAAACTAAGATAAAATCTCTTCATTTTTGTCTACAATTGTCTCTGCTTTTTCATCAGCTGTTACGCCTTTAAAATATTCACAACGAGTTCGCGGCTTCGCGCTGATGCGCGGATTCCGCTTGTTATATTGCTACCTACCAAATAAATCAATAATTTGACTCAAAATGATGATTTGAAAAGAGGTTTATTGATTTAAAAACAATTGTATTGTTTCCACTAAAGAAAATAGTGCGCTCCGTCTCTACGGTTAGAATCCTGTGTGTCCATGGCAACGCTCTGTTTTTCATGGCAACGGTGTGTTATAGTTCGCATTGGTCTGTTATCAAGAAATAAAATAGTGTGTGCGTAGAAAGAATTTGTCCACACGCCCCTCAAAAAAAACAAAAACAAAAAACAAAAAAAAAAAACTCCTGAGCGCAAGTCCACCCTAGGTCTAGGCGGCTTTTTGTGTTAAATTATATTTCCTGTCGCTGCGCAGGCTCTTTTATTGTACACGACAGCTTATGTCCCGATGACCGGTCTTTGCATTACGATTAAAAGCAGCATCAATAAAGTAAAAAATGTGATGTGCAGTCAAGTTCGGGTGTATGCACTGTTTAAACGAGTGTTCTCAACTTCTCACTGATACTTTTGTGATTCGTGGAGTTTTGACAAGTTTTATAGCCTTGATATTGTTTCTTATTCAAAAGTGGTGACAGAAAAAACTCAACACCCCCAACCTGAAACCTCACATCATAATCAAAATAAATAATTAGGCTTAAAAGCAAATATATATGTAAGGGAATCAACAATTCATGTAATATTGCTCCAAATATCATCAATAATGGTGTGTGCAATATATATATACACCTGCAGTTTTGATCTTAGGCTTTTCATTAAGTTATTTATTTCCACTATAACACTTGTGTTCCTGATATTATTGCATTTAATGAGGCCTCGTTGTATTTATTCTTACAATAGATTCCAGATGTGGTCAAGCTACAATTTTTTGACTAAAACTAGACTAAAATGACGAGACTTTTAGTTGACTAAAACTAAGACTAACAAAAAAGATATGTGAATGACTAAATATGACTAAAACTAACAAGGACATTTGGCACAAGATTAAGACTAAGACTAAATTAAAAATAGGTGACGAAATTAACACTACTCTGAGGAAGAGGACTTCTTTTCCTCCTTGAAGAAGACCAGCCCTCTTGAAATGACACAGCAGCTGGATGTGTACCTGGGGTGCCCAGGAGACACTGTAGAGGTACTGAAGTCCTTCCCAGCAGTGTGCCAGCTATCACTTAAGCTTAATACGGCACTCCCTGCCTCAGCACCCTGTGAAAGACTGTTTAGTGTTGCAGGGCTGATCTTCAGGCCAAGAAGAGCATGCGCTGGCTCAAAGAACTTTAAGAACCAGCTGCTTTTGCGGCTGAACAAAGCCTATTAGTAACTCTGTCGCATGTTCTGTGCTTAACTGATGTTGATTACCCTGTTGTTGTTTGAGTCCAATGTGTTTGTTTCAATAAAGGTTATTTATGACATGCCTCTGAAGTTTGACTTTTTGCAACATTACAATACTTATAGCCAACTAGTCATATCTTCCGCTCCATGAAACACAGCTCAGTAGTACACATATATGATTCTTTAATGTATTCGCATTGTACTAAAATGCGTTCTTTTTCACTGGGCATATACAGTATGCGGCTGAAACAGGTAATCTAGTACATCCCAAATTTTTCAACATTATCATTTTTATATAACATTATAGTCATTATGGCCTTTAGAAATATGTTTTATGAGGAGGTGGGGTAGTGCACAATAGGCCCCTGTGGCACAGCCTAAACTTTTGTCCTTAATCGCATTTTTTCCTTGCATTACTTTAACTTTTATACTTTAAGCAGTTTTGAAACCAGTACTTTTACTTCAACTTCTACAGAAGTCTTTTTAAACCCTAGTATCTATACTTCTACCTGAGTAATGAATGTGAATACTTTTGACACCACTGGTGTTCAAAAGTATTCACATTCATTACTCAGGTAGAAGTATAGATACTAGGGTTTAAAAAGCTTGTTTAAAAAGCTTGAGTTGATACTTCAACTCTTTTCACTGGTGGTAATATTAGGAGTTGTGTGGATTCCTTCTTTTCCTCTTTTTGATCAATATCTCCTGTTACGCTTACAATGTGGACTATTGGATCACACTATTTTGGGGCTGGTGGCTGCTTTAACAGTGTCTTACTTCAATGCCATGATATCCTTTTCATCATACCGCCATTCGCAAAGGGAGTTGTTGTTTGGTTGTTTTACTTCATCAAGTCAAGTCAAGAAGCATTTATTGTCACGGTTCTCCAGGACCATGGTGCTCCATAAAACAAAGACAGAGCTAAGGACTTAGTAAGTAGTCCCAGCCACATAAAGTGCATATGTGCAACCTGGTGCAAGACAAGACAAAAAGACAGAAAGTCAGTGCAAACAAAAAATACAACACATTAAACAAAAGACAATACACAAAAGATGATAAACAAAAACAGTGCCGACCAGTGTAAATACTGTAAAAAGAGGAAGTCTGGCAAGTATTACTATTGCCACATTCCTAGTCACAGGAATGGAATGTTAAAAGAAAGGGTACTGATTTTTCAAAGCAACACTCCTCATCAGCGCCAATTTCAACATCAATAGGGCTGCCCACTAAGTGAAGGAACTGTACTTAATTCTGATCCTACCTCATTACCAGCCATAAATCTGTGTTGAAGGTGCTGTTTACCCCTTTATGGTTGACATAGGTACAATGGGCCCATATCAACTCTACAACGATCTTGTAACAACTCTGTGGGAATAGATGGAATTCTTGTCACCTGTCTAAAAATATTCTGACTTAAATGTTCTAGTCAAGATGATCCTGAAATTGCATTTTCATCATAACCATTCAATCTGTTAGGTTGTGACATTTTGGCTAAGTTAAACTGTTGTTTATCTTTTGAAGGAGGAGGTCTTGTTTTCAGCACTCCAACTAATCTCTTTATCTTCTGTTATGTGTACACAACCAAGGTCCAGGATGACCTTAAAATACCCATCAATCTCTGTGAGATCCAATAAAATAGCATAAAATCATAAAATATTTCTTGGTTATCATTGATAAGATCTCAAAATGGGTTAAAGCTTTTCCCTGTGCAAAAGTACATGCAAACGCTGTCATTAAAATGTTGGCAAAAGAAATCATACCTAGGAATGGTATCCCAAATTCAGTGATAACAGTATACATTTCACATCCAAAGTGACCAAGAAACCTCTTATCTTAATATTGACTGGAATACTCTGATGTTATGAAATGAGAGAATTCCAGCTCAATTCCAGTTCCACATTCAGAATAGAGATTGGTCTATACGAATCAATCTCTATTCTGAATGTGGACTATAAACTATTTACCTCAATTATGTGTAAAAGATTTGAAACCTTTTTTCCTGCCGTAACTGATGAGGACTTTATTTTCAGCAAACCCATGATAACATTAGGAGAACATTATATCTTATAACATATTGAGTAAACCCCACCTTTCCACCCATGTAAAGAAAGGTGTTTGTCTTAAGTGTATATAAGACTGGTTAAAACTGTAATTCTAAAATTCTAAAAAGTTCTTTTGTTTGTGTGATTAGAAGCTTATTGCGTTTTTCAGTCATTTGATATGTTTAATTTTTCTTTATTTTTATTGCATTCTGAAATGTTTTGGCACCCTATCTTTCTGTCCACTTGCCTCCAAAGGTACCACTGACCCTTATGTCCACTCGCCTCCAAAAAGCACCAACCTTTGCGAATACTTGCCTCGTCAAAGCCAACATCAAAGTTTGTCGCAACGAACTTTACAAATCTAGTTATTATTAAAATTTTTAAAAATTTAATTATTTGTCATTCTGTTTATAAAGAAAAAATAAATTGTACCCCTCAAACTAGAGTGAGCTTTGTGACACCCGTAAATCTTTAGTGACCCCAGTTTGGGAACAACTGGCTTAGGCCGATGGATAATGTGTAAAATTTATAATATTTTCAGTAAAATTTGCATCCTTGTTCCAAGGAAAACATTAAATTCAGAGCAATTTTATGTCACTCTTCTTCTTGCTGTCCTTTTAATAGTCATTGACACCTTGATGGTGTTTCACTAAGACTAAAATAATTTAAAGCCTGTTAAACATGCACACAGTGGGGGATAAAAAGCTGACTGTAGTTATTGGACTCATGTACTGGTAACGTCAGCACTAAATCTCGCTTTCTCTGTATGTGGAAAGCTTTGAATTATTTACGGTGCATAGTAATGAACATCATCTTCAGACTGTTCTGTTTAGGGTACATACAAACATTTAATTAGGATACTTTAATCTTAATGAATTTATTCAGCAGTTATTTATATTCATTTGATTGGACCATATTGTTCCTGTGACACCCTGACTGTACAGCACACCTCAGTATGAGCAGAAAAGTCCCATTACTACCCTCTCGATAATTTCAAACATTGTGTTTTTACAGTAAAAAAACACTAAATGAATATCATACCATAATATATATATTAGATCATATCATGAATGTTGATGTAAGAAATCCACCTTTTATAGAAAATTGTCTTGGGTGTTACCCATTGTGGTCCGTAGTCATGTATAACTTACATTTTCTTAGGTCAAGGCACCTTTTCTTAGGTGTTGTTGTTTGATCGTTAGCTGTGTGAGGACATGAAAACAGAAACTTCAGATGGAGAGACAGAAGGCAGTGTTAAGAAAGAGGAGACCCTGGAGCCAAGCATCAGTAACTATGGAAACAGCTTAATCAACACACCTGAAGTTAAAATCCCCATTAAAAATGAAGAAGCTGATGATAAAGACTTCCTCTGTAAGACATCAAAACACTTTAGTCTGGAGCCCAGTAACACACTCACTGATTGTTCTTCCTACATATTATATAGTGCAATAAAAATCCAAAATAAGAGGCAATTAGAACTGAGCTGCTGTGTCTGATTGATAGTGTGAACTGTCAGCTTTGTTTGGTCTCTCTGTATCGGAAACATGGAACAGCCACTAAGCACTTAAGAGCGTTTGTAAACATAATAAAAAAATAGTTTTTACTTAATATAAGTCACCTAATCTCTCTGTTCACTTTACAGAAGGTTAGTACCTTTTCTGTTCATATTACAACCGTAAAATTCTGTTTTGTCTTTTTGTCTGCCTTGATTTTATTCTTAGCAATATTCACTTTTTTTTTGGTATGATTTTACATTCTGAGAAATCTGGAAGATTTTGGTGGGATAAATTATTTGGTATGAATGTATAAACACAAAAGATGCAGTTTATTTTAAATAATTTGGGCATCATTTATCCCCATTTCTAGATTGTGAAGCTTGCCAGTCCTACTTCTTTAAAAAGTGTGAGGTTCATGGTCCAGCAGCCTTCATTCCTGATACTCCTGTTCCCATGGGGGTCGCTGACCGAGCCAGACAAACTCTTCCTTCTGGATTAGAGATTCAGAAGTCCAGTATTCCTGACTCAGGTCTGGGTGTGTTTAATAAGGGGCAGACTGTTCCAGTGGGTGCACACTTTGGACCCTATCAAGGACAGATGGTAGACAGAGAAGAAGCCATGAACAGTGCCTACTCTTGGGTAGTAAGTTATTATTCATTTACTATAAATACTAATTGGAAGTTCCTCTGTGTTTGGATAAAATGGAGTACACTACTGAATATGTTTGTGATAATGTGTCCTTTTATGTCTTTTCTTCTAAACAAGCAATAATGATCAAACAACAGATCAGATCAACCTGCAATGGAACAAAAGATAAAACAACAATGACGCATTCAGCAAAAAATATCCACATTTTATAAATCTATAAAAACATATACATTTTTATTTTATTTTATTTTCAAAAATCTCTGTGGAATGAGCTGCTTTAAAGCCAGACTGTTCTGTGAGAGGGAGACAGACAGTTGATTAAAGACAATGCGTTCAAAAATTTTTTCGAGAGAAGTGATACTGGTCTGATACAGGTTTCTTTAGGATGGGAATAACCCTTGCTTTCTTGAGGGTAGTTGGTACATGACCAGATGCTATGGATCTATTGATGATAGTGGTAATGAAGGGCAGAAGGTCAAGGGCACCTCAGTCGTGGTATTGCCGGCCCGAGACTCGTACCCACAACCTTATGGTTAGGAGTTAAACTCTCTAACCATTAGGCCACGACTTCCCGATACGACTGTGTCCTCACTCCACTTCTGTTCACGCCGTGAACTCTAACTTCTATTCTTTCAGCATACAGAGAGGATGTGCAACAGCTAACAGCCAGGTGTAGAGCCAGCAATCTGTCTCTGAACATTTACAAAACGAAAGAGGTTGTTGACTTCAGTAGAGCACAGACCTACCATTTTCAGATGAATATTTGACCGATCCTCTGTGGAGTCAAGATTCCTCAACACCAGCTCCATTACCAGAAAAGCCCAAAGGATAGCATATAGTAAAGACAGCTGAGATCATTGGAGTTTCTCTTTCCTCTGTCACAGACATGTACAACACACGCTGTCATCTGCAATGCCAACCTTATTGTGGATAACCCCACACACTTCTTAAACACACTCTTCACCCTCCTGCTGGATAGAAAAAGGTACCAACAATTTTAACAGTTTCTTCCCCAAGCCAAGAGACTTCTTAATTCTCAGAGACTGGACTGATGGCCAACACACACACACACACACATTCAGTTGTTCAACTCTGCACTAATACTGCTATCTTTATACATTACTTTTTAGTGCTGCTCCAACCTGCTGTTCACTGTTCTTTATGTTTACATGTCTTGGAAAAACATTTTGTTTTGCTGTTTACTGCATCAAATATATATTTGATTTAATAATAAAAAAAACGTCTTGACTTGATTAGTATACATTCATAGCCTCTTATTTTGTGCAAGAGTACAAACTGGGTGGAACCAGCATTGTTTCTCCTGAGTCTTTGGTTAACCTAAGGAGTCTCCTCTAGACCCTTGTCCATATTATTTCTTTTATTAAATGTAACATACATTTGGTTGCTCTTTATAAAAAATATTTTTTAACATATATATAAAAAAAAATTTATAAAAAAAAAAAATGTGGGCATTGTAACATATTTCTATGCAATACTGAAGAGGCCTGTTACAACTACAGTCCTGTCCAGATTGCCTTTACCAGCTCTAGAAACATTCAGATTTGTCTGATGCCTCCTATTTTCTTTTGGCAAAGATTGCGCCTCTATTAAAATGTTCTTTACTGTGGTGTCACTAGAATTGGGCAACAGAACAAAATAAAGTTTTTTATCACTGCATGCAATTACTTTGTGATTTAAACAAAAAGAGCAATTATATAGAATAACTATAAAACAGCTATACTTGTCTGTAACTGTCTGAGACCACAAACACTATGTGCTACATTAAAAACTTTAGAAGAGGATATTGATCAATCATTCAGCAGTCAGTCATAACTTTAAAAGATTAGCAGGTAAAATGAATAACATTGATTATCCTATAACAATGGCCCTTATCATTTGGTGTGAGATATGCTAGACAGCATGTGAGCAACTCTGACAAGGGCCAAATTGTGTTGGCTTGATGACACAGGATCAAGGCATCTCAAAAATGTCTGGTCTTGTGAGGGCACCTGGTATGCTGTGGTTAGTACACAGGGTGGTCCAAGATAGGACAATTTTTGACCTGGCATGAGGGTCATGGATGACGATGGCTTAGTGATGCAGATATGGTGAAGGTTAGCTTGAATGCTCCCTTACAAAAGCTATAGTAGCACAAATTGCTAAAAAGGTTTATGCTGGGTATGATGTTAGAATACAAAGTACATCACCGCTTGCTTTGCGTGGAGCTGTGGAGTTACAGACTAGTCAGATGGCACATGTTGTACAACACCAAAAATTGAGCATCAGAACTGAACCATGGCGCACATAAAGAAGGTTGCCTGGTATGATGAAGTCAAGTCAAGTCAAGAAGCTTTTATTGTCATTTCAACCATATAAAACTGTTGCAGTACATAGTTAAATGAGACAACGTTTCTCCAGGATCATGGTGCTACATAAAACAAAAACAGGGCTAAAGACTTATTGTGGTATTGTGTTGTATTAGTAAAAGAAGCAATCAAGGTCAGCGGAACAACGCTTTACTTCACTCGTTCACGTAACATGTGCAACACTCTTCATCTTCATACCCCACTCACTTCTCTTCTTCTTCTTCACATTCTCAACCCTTCATTCCCCATACTGCCCCTATTGTTTTACTGAAGTATAACAGTGCAAGTGCATAAGCAGAAGACACCACATTCCCCCATTACGTAACAATACATCCTGAGGTAACTTAACATAAGGAAATGTTCACCCACCATTGCATATACACCTTTAAGCATTAATACATTAGAATAACTGTTCCTTAAAGAAACTGAACTATTGTACCTGCATCAATTACATTCGATACACCAGATTTAGTAACCACTCTCTTATTTACTTTCGTAGTCCTTTAACCAGGTAGGTGGTTTACGTTGCCTAGCGGAACGTCTTTCTGTATTTTGTCCAGTATCTGTCTTTGTAACAGGGACTTCCCCAGCCAACTGTTCTGACGGCTGTTTCGGTATCTCAGGGAACAAGGATAACTGAGATGAGTGCCACGTCCGTCCGTCCGACAACTTGAATGTACAAGGGCCTACACATTTGGTTATTTCCACAGGTTTTGTGAACTTTGTGTGTCCTTTGGGGACGTGTGTTGGTTTGCGTACACGCACTCTATCCCCCACTCGAAAAGTAGGCTTCCGTGCCCCATGTTTGGCATCGAAGTACCGTTTCATTTGCTCCTGTCGAGTTAACACTCGCTCTCTGACAACCTTGTCCAGGACATTACTGGAAGACGGCGTGAATACAGTAAGTTTAGTTCTCATTCGCCTACCGTATAACAGTTCGAACGGTGAAACACCAGTCGTTGCATGTGGAGTAGAACGGTACGTTTGCAAAAAGTCCAAGACTGATTGTTTCCACTGTTGTTTTTGCAGTATGATCAGTTGCACCCAGTCTTTAAGCACTCTGTTGAATCTCTCCACCGCTCCGTTAGCAGCAGGATGATAAACAGCCGTTCTGATGTGGACAATATTTCGTTCGTTCAGAAAGTCACAGAGGACTGAAGAAATCAGCTGAGGACCGTTATCCGTCACCAGACACTCTGGGTTGCCGTGTCTGCTGAAAACAGAGTTCAGAAATCCGACTACAGCCGACGCTGTAACTGACGGTGTAAATGCAACTTCCGGCCATTTAGAGTAGTAGTCAGTAAGTGTAATAGCATACCTGCAGTCATATGCAGCGGTCTCAAACGGTCCAACTATGTCTAAGCCCACTTTCAACCAAGGAGCTGCAGGGAAAGTTACTGGCTGTAATGGAGAAGCAGAAGTCTTTGCAGTTCTGTCCGACTCTTGGCACAGTGCGCAAGTAGCAATTTGTGTCTGAACCATAAGGTCCATGCCTGGGAACCAATACAACTCTCGCAAGCGTTGTTTCGTCCGAACTATTCCTTGATGGTTCTCATGCGCTAAAGTGACCAGTGTTCTGCGTAGAGCCACTGGCACCAAGAAACGTGAACCTCTAAGCACCAATTCGTCCATGGCACACAATTCCTGACGCAATTTGAAGTATGGCAGCAATGTTGGACTCAGTGGTTTTGCTGAAGTAGGCCAGCCTTTGTTAATCTGGGCTCGCAAAGCAGAAAGTTCAGGGCAAGCTTGTGAAGCAGCTTTAAACTCAGCAGCAGTAACAGCAGTCTGTGACGTTGAAAGTAGCGCAACAAGTTCAGGCTCAGGATCTGCATCCAAAGCCGTATCGGCTGGCAAGGGTAGTCTTGATAGACAGTCCGCTGTATTGTTCAAGGGACCTGCACGATAAACAACATCATAGTTGAAGCACAAGAGACGTGCAGCCCATCTTGCTATTCGCATTCCGGCTCTGTCAGCGCCCTTTGTACAAAGCAAGGTAGTTAGAGCTTGGTGATCCGTGCGAAGCGTAAATCTGTGCCCCCACAGATATGTTCTCCACTTTTCAACTGCCCATATGCAAGCTAACGCTTCCTTTTCCACTGTGGAGTACTTCCTTTCAGTTGGAGTTAAAGTTCTTGAAGCGAAAGCAACTGTGTGTTCAGTGTTATCAGGGTGTATTTGCGTGAACACAGCTCCCAGACCATAATCCGAAGCATCGGTCGATATAACAGACGGTAAGGAAGGGTTGTAAAGGGCTAATGCTGGACTTGCAACCAACATTTTCTTCACTGCAGCAAAACAATTTTCCATCTCACTGTTCCACTGAAAAGAACCTTCCTGGCGAAGACATGCACGTAACGGCTCGACTACGGTAGCGTAGTTGGGTATAAACTTACTGTACCAAGAGAGCATGCCTAAAAATGAACGCAAGGTAGTTGCGTCTGTAGGAGCTGGAGCCTGTACTATGGCTTGTAAGTGTTCTGTGTCAGGCTGAACACCTTGTGCAGTCACTAAATGTCCCAAGAAGCGCAAGGCCTTTTGTTTAATTTTACACTTTTGTGCGTTTAGTCGTAATCCAGCCGCATGCAATCTTTTCAGCACTGTGTTAAGCACAGCATCATGTTCAGATTCAGTGCGTCCAAAACAAATGACATCATCAAGATAGTTCTGCACATTTGGTATGCCTTTAAGTATGCACTCCATCATTTTTTGAAACACTGAGGGTGCAGAAGCCAGGCCATATGGTACTCTACAAAACCTAAACAGTCCATCATGTGTAATGAAAGCTGTTAGATCACGACTCTCTGGATGCAAAGGTACTTGGTGGTACGCACTCTCCAGATCAATTGTGGAAAAGACTGTGGACCCTGCCAAAGCAGTCAGTAATTCCTCCATATGAGGCAAGGGGTAAGAGTCTACTATCACCGCCTTATTCGGTTCTCTCAAATCCACGCACATTCTTATACCACCTGTCTTCTTCATTGTCACCACTATTGGTGAAACCCATGGTGATGCATCAATGCGTTCTATTACACCGGCAGAAAGGAGCCTCTCAATTTCCACAGATACAGCTGTCTTAACTTTTGTCGAACTGGAGTGACAGCATCTGAAATTTTCACTTTGTGCATGAATCCCGTGACACATCCAACTGAGGGCCTTTCAGCATGCGCAGATAAATGAAGTACTGACTCCGAAGAGGCGGCATTTGCAGTTGTGACAGGCACAGAAAGAATCTTATCCCCTATAATGCATAATTGTAGTGCAGTTATGAGATCCATTCCCATCAACGCGGTTCCTTTTTCTACTATGTAGAAATCCACAGCGCATGTATTGCAGTCTTTTTTCACAGTTGCGCGCATGCAACCTAGCACATCAATTGGAGTACGCGAGTACTTAACCAATCGCGCTGCAGGTGGGTGTAAGGGTACTTTTCCGAAATAATCCTCATAAATGACTTTAGGCAGTACGGAAACTGAAGCACCAGTATCTACAGTCAATGTAACAGATCGCAAAATTGCACCCGTTTGCACTTCCACTGTACACTGTAGTTTAGTATTCACGTTTGTGTCTCGAATTAACAGCATTGTATACTCAGGCATCGCGACTTCATGTACTGAATGCGTTTGCGTAGTCCTACAGACCCGTGCAAAATGACCTTTTTTCTTACAATTTTTGCATGTTACCTTGGCTGCCGGGCATTCCACCGCGTTGGCTAGATGTTGGTCCGAGCCGCAGCGAAAGCAACAGCGTGTAGCTGAAGTCACCTTTGAAGCAGCTGTAAAAGAGGCAGATGGTCGCTGAGGAGGCGATTTGTTTTTGAATCCTCCTGTACGGCGTCTAGTATTTCCCTGGACTCGTACGGTCTGCACCGGAAAGTTCTGAGTACTCGACATTACTTTTGCATTTTCTCCAGCGGTTTCAATTTGCTGAGCAATTGTAATAGCATCTGTCAGTGTTAACTTATCCTGTAGCAAAAGTCTCTCACGGATTCGCGGATTGCTTACATTTTCCACTAGCTGATCCCGAATCATATCATCAGCATTTGTAAACTCACAAGTAGACGACAGTTCTCTCAGTGCAGCAACGTATTGAGTTATCGATTCGCCGACTTGTTGTGCTCGTTTCCGGAATGTGTGTCGTTCCATGACCACGTTTACTTTGGGCGTGAAATGAGTGTGCAAAGCAGTAATAGCAGCGGCCATTGTATCCCCCGTGTCCGGCAATGTATAAAAGATTCTTTGACCTTCGGTGCCCAAGCAGTGCAATAAAAGAGCTCGTTTCCTGACCTCCGACCATTCCTGTCCTTCCACATCAATGACTAGTAAGTAATTCTGAAACATCCGCTCCCACGTTTTGAAAGGGATTGCAGGTTCTCCCGGAACAGGCAAGAAAAGGTTTGGAAATGGTGCTGACGATCCCATCCTCGTCGCCAATTTGTGGTATTGTGTTGTATTAGTAAAAGAAGCAATCAAGGTCAGCGGAACAACGCTTTACTTCACTCG
Source organism: Tachysurus vachellii (assembly GCF_030014155.1). Lineage (NCBI taxonomy): Eukaryota > Metazoa > Chordata > Actinopteri > Siluriformes > Bagridae > Tachysurus > Tachysurus vachellii. Next base: position 8,754,544 of record NC_083471.1, on the reverse strand, counting down.
TTCACGTAACATGTGCAACACTCTTCATCTTCATACCCCACTCACTTCTCTTCTTCTTCTTCACATTCTCAACCCTTCATTCCCCATACTGCCCCTATTGTTTTACTGAAGTATAACAGTGCAAGTGCATAAGCAGAAGACACCACACTTATAAGTAGTCTAGAGCCACATAAAGTGCAACTGTGCAACCTGGGGCAAACAGTGCAGGACAAGACAAACAAGACAGACAAGACAGTGCAGGACAAAAGACAGTGCAGGACAAAAGACAGTGCAGACACAAGACAATACAAAAAGTACAAAAAATGCAATACACAAAAGACAATAAACAGTAAACAGTAACAGAAACAGCGCCGACCGACCAGTGTATATACTGTATGTGAATATTGAATGTTCAAACAATATTTCTTGCAGTAACATTAGAATGAACACAGTTTCTTAGCAGCAGGTCCTTGGGATAATATATAGAATTGTGCAAAAAACAGCAAATGACAAATATTGTATAGTATGTGCGAAATGGCTGAAATATTGTACAATATGTGCAAAAACAGCTGAAATGTTGGACAGTTTGTGCAAAAACAGCAGAAAAAGTGTGCAAAACAGCATGCAAACAGTTTGATGGATTGTAAGCAGCATGTAAACAGTATGATGTGTCAGTGTGTGTGTTTTGTGAGGGTCTGTGCAGTCCATACAGATGATGTGTGTGTATGTTGTGCTCAGTACAGTACAGTTCAGTTATTGAGAAGTCTGATGGCTTGTGGGAAGAAACTGTTACACAGTCTGGTCGTGAGGGCCCGAATGCTTCGGTACCTCTTTCCAGATGGCAGGAGGGTGAAGAGTGTGTGTGAGGGGTGTGTGAGGTCATCCACAATGCTGTTGGCTTTGCGGATGCAGCGTGTGGTGTAAGTGTCTATGATAGAGGGAAGAGAGACCCCAATGATCTTCTCCGCTGTCCTCACTATCCGCTGCAGGGATTTGCGATCCGAGATCGTACAGTTCCCGAACCAGACAGTGATGCAGCTGCTCAGGATGCTCTCAATGTTCCCTCTGTAGAACATGGTCAGGATGGGGGGAGGGAGATGTGCCTTTCTCAGCCTTCGTAGGAAGTAGAGACGCTGCTGGGCTTTCTTGGTGATGGCGCTGGTGTTGAGTGACCAGGTGAGGTTCTCCGCTAGATGAACACCAAGAAATTTGGTGCTCTTGACGATCTCTACAGATGATCCGTCGATGTTCAGAGGAGAGTGGTCACTCTGAGCTCTCCTGAAGTCCGGAAGTCCACAACAATCTCTTTAGTTTTATCCACATTCAGAGAAAGGTTGTTGGCTCTACACCAGGCAGTCCACGGTCGTGTCATCGGCGAACTTGATAATATGATTCGATCTGTGCATTGCTGCACAGTCGTGAGTCAGCAGAGTGAACAGCAGTGGACTGAGCACGCAGCCTTGAGGAGCTCCAGTGTTCAGTGTGGTGGTGCTAGAGATGCTGTTCCCGATCCGGACTGATTGAGGTCTCCCAGTCAGGAAGTCCAGGATCCAGTTGCAGTATGATTTGGAATCATATATTCCATCAAAAGATTATAACCTGGTTAAGTGAATGCACCAGGATGTTCAATGGGGAGTAGGCAAGCTGGAAGAGGCGGGCATTGTTCTGGGCATTGTTCTGCTGGGTAACCTTGGGTCCTGTCATTCGTGTGAATGTCACATTAACACATACGCTATATGGACAAAGATATTTTGACATCTCTTCTTTATTGAATTTGGTTGCTTCTACCTAGGGTTGCAAAGTGGCTGAAAGTTTCCGGTAAATTTCCGGAAACTTTCCACGGGAACTTAATCTGGGGAATTTTGGAAATATTCCAAATTGGAAATTTATGGAAATTTACAGGAATTTATGGGAATTTACAGGAATTTATATGAATTATTTGGAAATATAGGGAAATTTATATAAACTATATCATATACAAACAAATAAACATTTTGTTTGGTCATAAGCAGACATGCAGGCAAGGTAATACAAATTTTAAAAATGACGTCTTGACTGATTTAATTGTAAGTAGAACTTTAAGTGATTCTTTCTGTCATGATTCAGCCCGGACTTTTGGCCATGTGCTGTTGTTGTTATCACGTGTCTGCCCCGCCTTCGTCTGCTCCTCCCTGTTTCTTCACCTGTTCCTAATGTTGTCATTGTCTTAATTGTATTTAAGTTAGCCGCGTTGCTGAATGCAGCGCGGATCATTAGTTACGTTTCCCCCTTTGTCATGTTTAGTCTTTGTTAAATGTCATCATCTGTATTGTTTCAGTTATTGTCATTTTTGTCCATGTCTTCCTGTGTTTATTAAACCCCCTTCTTTTGAAGCTATCCTGCGTACGGGTCTGCCTCCTTCCATCCCCGGATGTGACAGAATGATCCGCCTTAAAATCCAGCAGACCCAGCAGGATAGCTTCCAGCTCGGACCGGCTTTTTTCCCTTCTCCCCCTGGACTGTTCCGCCAGTCCTTCAGGTCTTTTTTTTTTTTTTTTCTTTTCTCGGTGACATCGCTCCGCCTTTTTTCCGGTGAGGGACGCCGCTCCAGTTTTCGGTTCCGTCCGAGGCGGTCGTCGCCTCACTTCCGTCGCGGAGGATGTCACCAACCCGTTTTTGCCCCTTTTTTTGTTTTTTGGTGCCCTGCGGCATCGCCCCGCCCTTTTTCCGGTGAAGGACGCCGCTCCAGTTCCGGTTCCGTCCGAGGAGGGCGTCGCTGCACTTCTTCCGCGGGGGGTGCTGCAGGCCCAGGGCGATGGACCTTCCCACCCTCCCACCCTTGGTATTCTGGACATCAGGACATGAGTCTGGCTGCGGTGTGTCAGGGTTGTGTTCGGCCCTTCAGCTCGGCTGTGGATATCGCTCAGCCCTTCAGCTCGGCTGTGACGTCATTCGGCCCTTCAGCTCGGCTGAGGATATCGCTCGGCCCTTCAGCTCGGCCATGGAAGTCGTGTGGCCCTTCTGCTCGGCTGAGGACGTCGCTCGGCCCTTCTGCTCGGCTGTGGACGTCGTTCGGCCCCTCTGCTCGGCTGAGGACGTCGCTTGGCCCTCGCTGCTGTGCCACTGTGAGCCTTGCTACCCCCGCTTGCCTCGCCGTGTGCCTTACTCCCCCCACCGGCCTCGCCGCGTGCCTTGCTCCCCCCACCGGCCTCGCCGTGTGCCTTACTCCCCCCATCTGCCTTCGCCGTGTTCCTCGTTCCCCCATCTGCCTTCGCCGGGTTCCTCATTCCCCCATTTGCCTTCGCCGTGTTCCTTGCTCCCCCCCATCTGCCTTCGCCATGTGCCTCGCCCCCCCTCCTGGACTCTGACAGGGTTTGGCGCTTCGGGAGCCGCGCCTTGGGGGGGACGGGGGACGGGACGGGACGGGACGGGGTTCTGTCATGATTCAGCCTGGACTTTTGGCCATGTGCTGTTGTTGTTGTCACGTGTCTGCCCCGCCTTCGTCTGCTCCTCCCTGTTTCTTCACCTGTTCCTAATGTTGTCATTGTCTTAATTGTATTTAAGTTGCTGAATGCAGTGCGGATCATTAGTTACGTTTCCCCCTTTGTCATGTTTAGTCTTTGTTAAATGTCATCATCTGTATTGTTTCAGTTATTGTCATTTTTGTCCATGTCTTCCTGTGTTTATTAAACCCCCTTCTTTTGAAGCTATCCTGCGTACGGGTCTGCCTCCTTCCATCCCCGGATGTGACACTTTCATTGAGTAACACAAAAGCATAATGAATATTAAGCTTGTAATAAACATAATAAACTTAATAATTGTAATAAACATATTTCCCTATGATTGCTGTAAAATGAAAGCATCCCTCACCCTTGACCTTCTAAAAAAGTCCCAATCAAAATGTAAAATGAAGCATTTTTTCTCAAGCTTAGGCCTGGAAAATGGAGGTGAACCCGCCCTTAAGTGGTATATGGAGTATTTTTTTTTATTTCAGGGGGGAGTGAGTGTGTGTGTGGGGGGGTGTCAAATTATCTGTGCATGTGATAACACTCCTAATTTACTGCTTATTAAGAGTTAGTAAGGTAGTTATTAAGTTTAGGTATTGGGTACAATTAAGAATGTAGAATAAGGTAATGCAGAATAAGGCATTAATATGTGCTTAATAAGTACTAATAAATAGCCAATATTCTATTAATATTCATGCTAATAAGCAACAAGTTAAATGAGCCTAAAATAAAGTGTTACTGTGCATGTTATGGAAGAATGCAAGTACATGCAGGGGGCTTGGCCTCAATGGCCCTCCAGTAAGCAGTGTGCCGTGTGCAAGTGACTGAGGAATGCAGCGTACAAATTCATTAAATCTTGTTGTTGTTTTAAACAAAATTATGCTGCAAGATTTTTTAAACTACATTTAAGTTCCTTGTTATAGGCAACTCTACATTTTTTTTAAAAAATTCCCAGTTTATTTCCATATATTCCTGTTAATTCCCATATATTCCCGTTAATTCCCATATATTCCTGTTAATTCCCATGGAAAGTTTCCAGCCTTGAAAATTCCCGGAATTTTGCAACCCTACTTCTACCAGACCCATTGCCACAAGTGTGTAAAGTCTGCATTTACAAACATTTGTTAAAAAAGGGGTCAGTGTAGTTCCAGCATGGCACTGTGATGGAATTAGAACATGACTGTTCTCCAGTGAAGAAAACAAGACACATAAAGACATGGTTGGATGAGTTTAGTGTAGATGAACACAACTAGCCTGCACATGAGATTGTGAGCTAAGCCTTCTTGTGCAACATCGGTGCCTGACTTACAAATGGGCAACGATACCCACAGAAACACTCCAAAATTGTGTGGAAAGCTTGCCCTGAAGCCTTTGTAGCTGCAAAGGGGGTACCAAATCCGTATTAATCTCTGTATTACTCTGATTGATGGAGGCCCCACCTTGCAACTTGCAGGACTTAAGACATTAGCAGCAGCTAATTTAGTGGCAGCTGTTTTGGTAGCACAAGTGGTCCTACAAAATACTAGGCATGTGGTTTTTATCTGTGGCTGATTGATGAATACCATATGCTGATTTTATATAACATATAAACAACATATAAATGTGGCTTTTTTGCAGATATACACAAATAATCAGTGCGAAGAATACATAGATGCCAAGAGAGACATGCATGCTAACTGGATGAGGTGAGGAATACATTGGTTGTTGGGTCCTTAATTTTGAATGAAATCTTTAATTTAACAATTACTTATTTGTTGGCATTTGTGGGAGAAAACCGACTCCACCCTACATTGGCCCAGGCTAGCTCCTGCAATCTGACTATAAGTTTAAACAACAGTTCTAAGTAAAATTTCAGAGAAGAAATGATCAGCCAAACTCACGAAGACTGGATTCAGTTGAGGTAGGTTTATTGACAGTCGTATAGACAGCAATTAACCAGCTGGTACCAGGGATACAAGTTTGTCCAGTAGACGAGACTTGCACCGAAGCACTGCTGATTGCAATAAGTTTATATACAGTTCTGACATGCCCCCCTTTTTGCCATACCCCCTTCGTTATCCAATCATAATACCGCTCACGTACACAGTTTCACCCGCTTAGGAAATTACCATTATTTCCAATTTGTAATGCTTTGCCCATACATTGGGTCAATATTTTGCCCACGCATTAGGCCCTCTAAATTCCCATTATTTCCCAACCAAGGGGCCCCGTCCCCATAGTCCTTGGGCCTACGTCATCAGGCCATGGAGCTTATAAGTTGGTTTTATGTGCTTTTAGACTCATTCTCTTTTTCTATGGTCTTCTTCAACACAACTCAGCACAACACACTTGTTCATGGGTATGTATGGATTTTCTTGTACTCCAGCATTTTCTCTTCTATATGATTCAAAACCTGTTCTTCTACTGTTCAGTCTCTTTGGATGTGGTGTGCAGTAGTCATTGGTTTACTTATTAACCCAGTGGCCAGAGTATTTGTATATGCTTGCTGAGGCTCTATTTGTGGTGTGTTCTAGCTTCAATCTCCGCATGGGTAGCACACCTTTTGGATGAAACTGTCCTCTCTACACCTTCACCTACTGCTGATCTTCTCACTGAGGTCATTACTCATTATATCCAGGATATGGAGAGTCGTGGTCGACCCAGCGACACATCTGCTGTTAAGGGGTCGATGTCTCGACACAGACTGCTACAGTTGTCACCAAGTCTACTCAGACTCTTCCAACTCCATCCACACGCACTCAGGCTACTCAAGCTCCATGGCGTGTTAACAAAAAGACTCAATATCCTCCTCGCTATGCTGTCAAACCATTTTATATTAAGAAGTGACTCCTTATGATTTTGCATCTCCCTATTAAACCCTTCTGCTCAGTTTTGGGCCTTAATATTGTGTGCGCGTGTCCTTTCTGCCTCTGTGTGTGTATGTGTGTGTGTGTTGGTTTCTGTGTATTCTTAGCCTATAGGGGTGGTTAATCGTTTACTACTGTTGATGACCTACGCCTAGGACCTGCTTGTTTCTAATGGCCTTGACTCTTGCTGTGTATTCTTCTCTCCTTCTCACCTTTCCCCTAGTCCGTGGTGTACTTTTGAATTATTTTATTAAAAAGATTTCCCACACAGTATGCTTTTCTTGCCTCCTCTCAGTTTATATCTCTAACATATGGGCATCTGTGTTTCCCTTGTTTCACCATGTTTCTGTTTTTGCCACGTTACCTCCAACTTTTAGGTATGTAAATTGTGCTCGTCATGATGGAGAATGCAAAATCTTGTGGCCTTTCAGTATCAAGGACGCATTCTGTATCGTTGCTGTCGACCCATTTATCCAGGACAAGAGCTTTTGGTGTGGTATGTAAGATGTGTACATTGACGGTACAAAGGCTTGTTACCTTTCTTTAAAATAAAAAATGCAATGTACTTTCTAATGTAGTCAAATTTATGTTTGTATGTGTGGCTTAACATGGCTTAATTTACATTAAATTAATATTCTCTTGTGGAATCTAGCCATGGGGGTCACAGTCCAGTGACTTCTGTGCCGGTCCCAAGCCCGGATAAATAGAGAGGGTTGCATCAGGAAGGGCATCCGGCATAAAACATTGCCAAATCTAACCATGCGAGTTGTCAGAAAGAATTTCATACCGGATCGGTCGAGGCCCGGGTTAACAACGACCGCCATCGGCTCCGTTGACCTACAGGGCGCCGGTGGAAATTGGGCTACTGTTGGTCGAAGGAGTAGAGGAGGGAGGAGAGTGCACAGACAGAGAGAGAAGAGGAAAGGTAAGAGTGTAGGACTGAGAATAGGGACTCTGAATGTTGGTACTATGACAGGGAAAGGTAGAGAGCTGGCTGATATGATGGAGAGAAGGAAGGTGGATATACTGTGTGTACAGGAGACCAAGTGGAAGGGTAGCAAGGCTCGTAGTATAGGAGCAGGATTCAAGCTGTTTTATTATGGTGTGGATAGTAAGAGAAATGGGGTAGGTGTGGTCCTGAAGGAGGAGTTTGTGAGGAATGTTCTGGATGTGAAGAGAGTGTCAGACAGGGTGATGAGTCTGAAGTTAGAGATTGAAGGGGTGATGTTGAATGTTGTTAGTGGTTATGCCCCACAGGTAGGTTGTGAGTTAGAGGAGAAAGAGAGATTCTAGTGTGAATTCGATGAGGTGATTGAGAGTATTCCCACGGGTGAGAGAGTGGTGATAGGAGCGGATTTTAATGGACATGTTGGTGAGGGGAACACAGGTGATGAGGAGGTGATGGGCAAGTTTGGAGTTAAGGAAAGGAACCTTGTAGGACAGATGGTAGTAGACTTTGCTAAGAGGATGGACATGGCTGTGGTTAACACGTATTTTCAGAAGAGGGAGGAACATAGAGTGACTTACAAGAGTGGAGGTAGGAGAACACAGGTAGACTACATCCTTTGTAGAAGAGGCAATCTGAAAGAGATTAGTGACTGTAAAGTGGTAGTGGGAGAGAGTGTAGCCAGACAGCATAGGATGGTGGTGTGTAGGATGACTTTGATGGTCTGTAAGAGGAAGAGGTCAAAGATAGAGAAGAAAACTAAGTGGTGGAAGCTGAAAAAGGAGGAATGTTGTGAGGAATTTAGACAGACGTTGAGGCAGGCTCTGGGTGGTCAGGTAGTGCTGCCGGATGACTGGGAAACTACAGCAGAAGTGATCAGGGAGACAGGGAGAAAGGTGCTGGGTGTGTCATCTGGAAGGAGGAAAGAAGATAAGGAGACTTGGTGGTGGAATGAGGAAGTTCAGGATAGTATACAGAGGAAGAGATTAGCCAAGAAGAAGTGGGATATGGACAGGACTGAAGAGAATAGACAGGAATACAAGGAGTTACAGCGCAGAGTGAAGAGGGAGGTGTCTAAGGCCAAGCAGAAGGCATATGATGAGTTGTACACTAGGTTAGACACTAGAGAAGGAGAGAAGGACTTGTACAGGTTAGCTAGACAGAGGGATCGAGATGGGAAGGATGTGCAGCAAGTTAGAATTATTAAGGATAGAGATGGAAGGGTGCTCACAAGTGAGGAGAGTGTACAGAGGAGATGGAAGGAATACTTTGAGGAGCTGATGAATGAGGAAAATCAGAGGGAAAAAAGAGTAGAAGGGGTGAACTCTGTGGAACAGGAAGTAGATAAGATTAGAAAGGATGAAGTCAGGAAGGCCTTGAAGAGGATGAAAAGTGGAAAGGCAGTTGGTCCTGACGACATCCTGGTAGAGGTCTGGAAGTGTCTAGGAGAGGCAGCAGTGGAATTTTTAACTAGTTTGTTCAACAGGGTATTAGAAAGTGAGAGCATGCCTGAGGAATGGAGAAGGAGTGTGTTAGTGCCGATCTTTAAGAATAAGGGTGACGTGCAGAGTTGCAGCAACTATAGGGGGATAAAGTTGATGAGCCATACAATGAAGTTGTGGGAAAGAGTAGTGGAAGCTAGGTTAAGGAAGGTGGTGGAAATTTGTGAGCAGCAGTATGGCTTCATGCCGAGAAAGAGCACAACAGATGCAATTTTTGCTCTGAGAATGTTGATGGAGAAGTATAGGGATGGTCAGAGGGAGTTGCACTGTGTGTTTGTAGACTTAGAGAAAGCGTATGACAGGGTGCCAAGAGAAGAGCTGTGGTACTGTATGAGGAAGTCAGGAGTAGCAGAGAAGTATGTCAGAGTGGTGCAGGACATGTATGAGAGGAGCAGGACAGTGGTGAGGTGTGCTGTAGGTCAGACAGAGGAGTTTACAGTGGAGGTGGGACTGCATCAGGGATCGGCTCTGAGCCCCTTCCTGTTTGCTATAGTGATGGACCAGTTGTCAGAGGAGGTCAGACAGGAGTCTCCTTGGACGATGATGTTTGCAGATGACATTGTGATCTGTAGTGAGAGCAGGGAGCAGGTGGAGGAAAACCTGGAGAGGTGGAGGTTTGCGCTGGAGAGAAGAGGAATGAAAGTCAGTCGTAGTAAGACTGAGTACATGTGTGTGAATGAAAGGGAGGGAAGTGGAATAGTAAGGTTACAGGGTGAAGAGGTGAAGAAGGTACAGGAGTTTAAGTACTTGGGGTCAACAGTCCAGAGTAATGGAGAGAGTGGGAAAGAAGTAAAGAAGCGAGTGCAGGCAGGTTGGAGTGGGTGGAGAAAGGTGTCAGGAGTTCTGTGTGGTAGGAAAATATCAGCAAGAATCAAGGGGAAGGTGTACAGGACAGTGGTGAGACCGGCCGTGCTGTATGGTTTAGAGACAGTGACACTGAAGAAGAGACAGGAGTCAGAGCTTGAGGTAGCCGAACTGAAGATGTTGAGGTTCTCTTTGGGTGTGACAAGATTGGACAGGATTAGGAACGAGTACATCAGAGGGACAGCCCATGTTGGACGTTTGGGGGACAAAGTTAGGGAGGCGAGATTAAGATGGTTTGGACATGTTCAGAGGAGGGAGAGTGAGTATATTGGTAGGAGAATGTTGGACATGGAGCTGCCAGGCAGGAGGCAAAGAGGAAGGCCAAAGAGGAGGTATATGGATGTAATTAATGAGGATTTGAAGCTAGTGGGTGCAAGTGTTGAGGATGCAGAAGATAGGGTTAGGTGGAGAGAGATGATTCGCTGTGGCGACCCCTGAATGGAAAAGCCGAAAGAAGAAGAAGAAGAATATTCTCTTGTGGCATTTATTTAAATTCTGTTTTTAAAACATTTTAGGTCTTTTTTACAGTGGGATAGTTTTCTAATTTTGTTTATTAATTAAGTTATTATTAATATATACTTTATTGAGGTGCTGTTTTTTTTTTTTTTGTAATTCTTCAGAACTAACTGATGTGCTGTTGCCAGTCTTCTTCTGCTCCTTGTGCACATTTTCCTTTACATCTCAAATTTACCTCAACAAACACATGAGGAGCTGCCATTATGAGGAGTATGTAAAACTGCAGGAGTCAGGAAAGAGATTGAATACAAGGTTCGGATGCCCACATCATTTGATTCTCTCAGTTCAGACACTTCCCAAAAAGAAATGCAGAAGGAAATTCACCCCTGCTCAGACTGTGGAAAAATATTTACTCATCTAGGTAATCCTGCAACGTAAATGGTGTCCCACCATTTCACAGTCTGCAAACCTGAGCGTCTTGTGAGGGTGGTAAGCTGACAGCATCCAGACATCCCACTTCACCAAACACTCTATGCTCATGAACCCTCCAGATCTGCTCCTTTACCTAAGAAAAGCTATTTGTAAAAAGCTAGACTAAATAAATGTTTATTTAGCCTGGATTTAAACTCTGAGAGTGTGTCTGAGTCCCAAACACTAATTGGAAGGCTGTTTTATAAATGTGGGGCTCTGTAAGAAAAAGCTCTTCCCCCTGCTGTTGCCTTTTATACTTGAGGTACAATCCACACTAAAAAATAAGAAGTTGAGTTAACTTAAATAATTTAGTTAATTTGCTGCAAATCAATTTTGAGTTTACTCAACTTCGGATCAACAATCATTGTAGAAAGTGGATTGAAACTGCTAGTTTGTTAGGTATACCTTCCTCAGTAAGTTCATCTAACCTTCCTCAGTAAGTACATCTAACTAGTAATCATGAGTTCATTTAAAGTTAAAAAGGGGTTAAGTGAACTTTAAGAAACGAGTAGGGAGATCTACAGCCCTGAAGTTTACCTGAAATTCGGTAAACTCAAAAAAGCTTTGCAGCAAATTACCTCAATTTTTTAAGTTGGTTCAACTTAATTTTCTTCTTTTCAAGCAGAAAAAAATCAAACACAGTGATTGCAAACCATACTGTAAACACAGACTAAAACAGACTGTCATTTTTACAGAAAAATATTTATTTTACAATTCTGCCAAGCGACACATTTTCTGTCAACATGAACTGCAAAAATTGGACTCAGATATAGTTCTACTCCAGTCATCAAAATAAAATAAATAATTAAAAATGAAATATATCTAAATTTTTATAAAATAAAAGGCAAAAAATGCAAACTTGTAATGCCTTTAAAATGCTGGCGTATATCAACACAAATGCTTTTAAACTGTTGATAAAAATACAAAAAAATTGGAGTGCTGGAATAAAATAAATTGTTCTCAAAGTGCCAGAATAACAATCTTAAAATGCTGCAGCAATAAACAAGCAGAGTTTTGACACGTGCACTAGAGCAATCAAGTATTACAACTGTTAAAAACAAAACATGACAGTCATAAAACCTTACACTAAAACTCAAATCTGACTTTGGCATATGTTACACTGTTATACAGCTACAAAATAAACAGGAACAAATCAGAACTTGCACTTTTGATTAGCCATATGAACTGCAGCTACTTCAACTTTAAAAATTTGTTTTTGAAGGATTGGACTGTTGCAGAGCACTAAAGAAGGGTGTGTACTTCACATATCGTGTCCAAAATGCATTTTAAACAAAATTAAGTAATGGTCTGAGATAGCTTCTGATTGAGGCACTGTGACTATATTTTCTATATAATATATAGAATTCTATAACATTCTATATTTTTATTTTCTATATACACTCTTGATCTTAGAAAAAGATCAAGAGTGTGACCTCCATTATGAGTGGGTCCTATTACATTCTATTTAACCCCTATCGAATCTAAGATGGAAACAACTGTTGATCCCATCAGTAAAGGATCTTCTAACTTATCAAAATGGATATTAAAGACTCCAATAATTACTGCTTTGTTTAAAGAAACAAATAGGTTTGAAATGAAATCTGGAAATTCACAGAAGAATTCAGAATATGGTCTGCTCCCTGGCCGTAGTTTGTCAGAGATTAACTAGACCTTTTATTTAAAAGATGTACTATGCTGCAAGAAATTAATGCAGCTCCTTCCTGAGTGGGATGGACAGCATTTCATCCTAACAGGCCAGCCCTGCTCTCAAAGTGCTCCAATTAGCTATGAAGCCCACATTGTTTTCAGAACACCACCTGGACATCCAGCAGTTCATCGACGATATCCTGCTGTAATGTACAGTACATTACCAGAGCATACTACAGCATCGAACATCACCTCTACAATTTTATTCTTAGTAATCTCTGATCGATAAAGGCGTATATAGTTAGCTCCTATGTGGATAAATATAGCGTTCAGCGTCAGTTCAGGCAGGCCACATAGTCAAGCTCGGCTATCAGCTGATGTCAATTTTCTAACCCCGCCCATCAGCTGATCTGATTCCTAAGCGTGTTATTGGTCCCTTTCAAACAGGGTGCCCTATTTAAATGCATTTTCAGTCTGTCTGCTTGGCTGTTTCCTCTGCTTTGCTGCTGCTGCGATTTAAACTCGGCGGCTGATTAGAGTTTAAACCGCTATCTCCTTTTGTGTTCGCGATATGGAACTATAAGAGGTCGTGATTACTATTAGTATACTGGAGCCGAAGGGGAAGTTTGAAGACGCTTTAAACTTGCGGTAAATCGATACGGCGCGCATGTTCGTGTATAATGGGGTTTGTTGAGCCGGAAGCGACCTTAGGGCTGGCGTGTTGTACAGTCTGTTATGCTACGCTACGTTAGGCTATGCTTTGCTATGCTATGTATGTTATGCTATGCTAGGTTATGTTTTATGTTACGCTATGTTATAATATAAGGTTATGCTATGCTTTTGCATTGCTTGTCATGATGTATCATGCCATGCTTGCTATACTAGGCTAGATTGCCTCATGCTAGGTAATGCATGCCTCGATATGCCTTGCTAAGCCAGCTCGTTATGGTATGCTAGGTTATGCTATGTTATGTTATTCTAGCTAGGCTTACCTTGCTAGGCTATGTTACATTATGCTATGCCATGCTAGGCCAGGTTAGGTTACGTTGCGCTATGTTATGCCTTGCTAGGCTATGTTAGGTTACGTTATGCCATGCCCTGCTAGGCTATGTAAGGTTTCGTTATGCTATGCCCTGCTAGCTATGTTAGGTTACGTTATGCCATGCCCTGCTAGGCTATGTAAGGTTACGTTATGCTATGCCCTGCTAGGCTATGTAAGCTTATGTTATGCCATGCCCTGCTAGGCTATGTTATGTTATGTTATGCCATATCTCGCCAGGCTGTTCCGTTATGCTATGCCCTGCTAGCTATGTTAGGTTCCGTTATGCTATGCCCTGCTCAGCTATGTTAGGTTCCGTTATGCTATGCCCTGCTCAGCTATGTTAGGTTACGTTATGCTATGCCCTGCTCAGCTAT